>NC_069501.1:613141224-613336224 GCF_027579735.1 Bombina bombina | reverse complement strand
ATAAATTCGAATCGATTCAGATTTTTTCGGTAGATTCGGCACTGCCGCAATTCGGAAATTCGAATCGATCCGAATTTGGCAAAATTCGTCCGAATTTCGATTCGGTCCGAACCGAATCGCACATGTCTAGAATTGACCTTCATCACAATCCTAATCTCTATCCCCATCGGAAGCCCTCCTTAACACAGAACACCAACCATAAATGGGTAAGGTTGCCAGGTGTCCAGTATTCAACTGTACAGTACATTATTTTAGTAAGCTGTCTAGTAAAATCTTCAAAAAAATACTGGACACTTAAATACACAGTTGTTTTTTTTTAAGTCCCTGAGTGATAGCTAAATGTAAAAGGTCTCATATGCCTCAACACATTACAACTATGGAGCAGAAAGAAGTGAGGGGCAGTAAAGGGGGGTCAAATCACTTATGTTTATTTGTGTTACTGGAAACCAAAGGGGTACAATTATTTATTTGTATGTTACTGGCAGCCAAGTGAAAAATATGCATTGTGGGAACAAGAGTGGGGGCTAAGGTAAAGCCTTTTTTTAGGGTGAGGGTGGCATTGTGTGATTTTACCTACCATCATGCCCAGCCACTGACAGATTGTCCAGTATTTAGGGGAGCATGGCTGGCAACCCTATACATGGGCCAAATTTCAAGTGGCTCACTAATGATATTTGTTGCTGCCCTAATATTTGGAGTGACTGATTACACATATGTTTGCTTATGCTTTTACCCCTATTTTATCCACTGAGCATGTCCTTTTTTGTAGACAATAAATAGGGCCTCAAGCATTGGTTCACATTCCCAAAACACTATATGCTAAATACAATTGTATCCTGAGTTGAAAAGATGCATTATCAGATATAGTGGACATGTGTGTTTGTGTTGATTGAACAGGTATTGTTTATATCTGTTTGGTGACATTGCTCCCTAATGTCATCCAATATGGCAGGTGTAATTTTAGTATGAGGAAAACCAATGTTACAATCAAAATCTTTTTTTGGGCATTCTGTAATAAGTGGAAATGTGTTGTCTGGGGGTTTATCAATTCATTTTAGCTGTGGAATTTGATAAGTGAAAAATAGCACCATAAATGTGTTGTTTAAGGACCTCTAAATACAGTAGATTTCCATAATCAACAAATGCGTGATAAAAAGACAATGCAATATAATTTTGTTTGAACTTCAAATCAGTAGTAGATTGGGTTTTTTTTTGGATAATTTCAAAGTTATGTCTATTTCTACTCCTCCTGTATCATGTGACTGCCATCAGACAATCACAGATGCAAATATTAATATATTCTGTGAATTATTGCACATGCTCAGTAGTAGCTGGTGACTCAAAAAGTGTAAACATGAAAAGACTGTGCACATTTTGTTAATGGAAGTAAATTGTAAAGTTGTTTAAAATTGCATGCTCTATCTGAATCATGAAAGTTTAATTTTGACTTGAGTGTCCCTTTAAAGGGCCATTATACACTCAAAAAATATGGGCTATTTAAATAAAGCATTCCAAGAAGATAAAGTTTGTAATTGACATCTATTATCAATTTTTCTGCTAAAGCCCCTAAAAATGATTTTAAAGTTTCTAGTCCTCTGACTGCATATGAATACCCTAACTAGTGTGCTTACAGCCGTCCCCATACTGGAGCTGTCTGTGTAATTGATAATGCAGTTCAATTACAATCCCCTCACCTGCACTAGTCCGTTTCTCCCTAACTGTTTACACTGGGCATGGATCTAACTCCCCCTCCTGTCCTCACCCTAGCATTCTGTAGACAGCTCTGTGAAATATGACCCTACAATCGTTTTGAGGACAGAGGGGGAAAGAAGTCCCTGTGAGTAACAGAGTGAATGGGAAGGGACTTTGACCTAGGGGAGGAAGAGGCCCCTTTTGGTTGGTGGGGTAGAAGGAGAAGGGGTTGGTTCAAGATGAGCCATACTTAAGGGTCTGAGCGGGAAGAGGCAGGAAGTCACTTGTGAATAAACATTGTGGTGACAGCAGCTTGTACATTTGCTCCTTCGTGGCTCTTCCCGCTCAGGCTTGGGTATAGCTCAGCTTGACGCCTTACTTGTTCAGTTGAGGGAGGCTGCAGAGTCAAGAGGTCCTACCTGGTTGGAGGAGAAGCTCCAATCCCTGCTGGATCCTGGTGTTTCTGGTAGTGCAGAGCAGGTGGCGGTGCGGTCCTGTCCGGTCTGGCATTCAAAGCCTCCAACTCGCCTCAGTCCAGATAGTGGGAGGAGCTCCGGTGGCCGCAGAATGAGTAGTCCTATTCCAGGACCCAGGAAGGCGGCGAAGAAGGCGGCATCGGTCGGTCCGGTAGCTCAGGAGGCCCCAACAGCTACGCAGCAGCCCCGCGCAGTGGATCCGGATGACGTCATTGTTCCGGACCTGGAGCCCCGCCCCAGCCATGCCAGTAGGAGTCTGGCACCAGGTAAGATGGGGTGGATGGCCTATGGGGGCCTGGAGACATGACCGAGAGGCAGGACGGGGTTGACGGCCCAGAGGGGCCTGAGGTGGTAAGGGGGAATTGGAGTAGAGGAGGGGAAGGCTCCAGGGGGGCAGGTAATGTTGATATGGCCGGGGATGACGGCCTGGGGGTGCAGCATGTGGAACCTGAGGTGGAGGGTGCCATTGCTAGGGGGACAATAGGGAGTTCAGCCACAGGGGTTCCTCAGGGAGTTTACGTAGTTGGGGGTGTAGAGGGTAGTGATAGTCCTCAGTCACAGGGGGGCTGGAATGACTTTGAGGACCTCACACTTTGCCTGTATTCCTCAGAGGAGGATGTGGTACCACCCACCCCTCCCAGGGGAGGTCTTCAGAGTCAGTCTGTGCTTTCCTTAGTATCTAGGGTGGGTTCCTCAGTGGGTGGGGGCCGGGGGGGTGTTGCGTAGGGCTGTCCCTGTGCGGGGTGCTGTGACTGAGCCCCCCTTTCTTTTGCAGATTTGGGGGATGTGGAGTCACGGCCTGGGACTTCTTCCGACCTGCTTACTGTTGGGGGTGACGGCCTGGGGGGAATGCCTACGGCCTGCAGGATTCCTGAACTGAGACCATCAGGCTGGATTCAGAGGATGGCATTCTATTTGGGGAACGTGCTGAAGTGGCAGACAGGAGGGAGTCGGTGAGTACGACCAGGGGCTTCGGCCACGGCCAGAAGGGAAAAGTGGGTAGGGGTACTTTTACTGTGTCCAGAGGGACTACTGAAAATGTGAGAGGCCGTATAGGGAGGTGGGATGCCAGCATGGGGCAGGCAACGCAGGAAGTATGGGGCAGAGGACCTAGGTCAGGGGGCCACGGCAACAAAGAGGGGTAGGGGGGGAGTTTCGGCCAGTGCTCTGGGCCTTTCCATGGCCCAGAGAGGTGCTAGGATGTGGGCATCGGTGGGGGGCTTGTCACATGTGTCTTTTTTGCAGGCTACAGGACAACAAGGAGAGCGGCAGGCAGCTGCTACAGAACCTGGCGGTGGCAGGTTCCAGAGCCAGAAGGTTGATACGGCTGTGTCCCACTTGGTGGGGCTGATGTGGTGGGTCGGGGTGTTGGGGTGAACACAGGGGTGAATGTATGTGAAGACTCTGTTGCAGTTACTGTGGTAGCAGGGTTACGGGACTTGTTGGCAAGGCTGGAGGGTTCCAGGTCTTAGGACTCTGGGGTGGTGGCCAGTTCTAGGGTCCTTCCACCGGCCTCTGTATTCGGTACTGTCACAGGGGGGTTGTCATTGGTTGGGTTGGGGCTCGCGGTGGCGGTAGTCCCCTAGGGCCAGTCCGCTACGGTGGTCCCCCCTGCAGCTGTCAATGTAGTAGGGAAGGGGACGGGGGGTCCGGAGCTTAAGATCGCGGACACCGCCTTGTCGCGGTCCTGTCTTTGCTCCATCCATCTCATGGCAGAATTGAGGGAAAAGATATGGAAGAAGGAATTCATTGAGTTGTTTTCCCTCTTGCTGTTGGACCAATCTTTTGAAAATCCCTGAGGATTCCAAGAAGGATGCGTCCAAAAAGGAAGAAGAGGAGAGGAAGAAGCGCTGTAGGAAGTTACCAAAAACTTTCACGAACTGGTTCCAGGCCTTTGTCATCTATGCCAGTGTCATAGTGGGCAAGTTTCCTGAGTTGACCCCTCAGGCGGATGTGGTGGGGAGATGGAGTCCGGATCAGCTATGGAGGCATGGGGAAGTGGACTGGCTGGACAGGTGAAGTGTTCATTGGCTCCAGGTACTTGGTCTGCCTATGTTAGAGTTTGACATCACTGGGAGGACTGGTTGAGGCAGGCTGGGGTTAGAGAAGGGGTTGATGATGTTACAGGCTGCCTCTTAGAGTGGTTGTGGCATTGGGGTGTATTGGGTCTGTCCCCGGCTAGTATGGACAGGAGACTAGCCTTAGCTTTCAGGTTTAGGATGTTGGGCCTCCGGGATGTGACCAAAACCTTTTGGGTTTGGCAAGTCCTCAATGGTCTGAAGAAGAAGGGTCAGAGCATTGATAGTAGGAGGCCCACTACCTTTGCATTATTGGTGAGAATTTGGGGAATCCTGCCCAATATTTGTTTTTCCCCCTTTGAGATTTCTTAATTTTGCACGGCCTTCTTCCTAGCTTTTTTCGGGGCCTTTCGTATTTCTGAGTTGGTTAGCCCGAGCAAACGGGCGCTCGGTGGTCTGCGGGTGGAAGATGTGTTGTGGGGTGATGACAGGGTGGATATGTTATTGAGACGAAGTAAAACTGACCAGTATGGGAAAGGGAGGAGTATAGTTTTATTTCCTAGTGGCAGTGAGGTCTGTCCCTTTAGAGTCTTGACACAATATGTGGCCCTACGGCCTGTGCAGGGGGACCCGTTGTTAATTCATTCGGATGGTCCTTCCTGTTGCAATATCAGTTTAGGGAAGTTTTGAAAGGAGCTATAGGTCTTTTAGGGCTGTCCCTGTCAGAGTTTGGGTCCCATTCCTTCCGTATCGGGGCGGCAACTGAGGCCTTTATGCTGGTATTGTGGGAGGGTGTGCTTAAACGTATTGGGAGATGGGGTCCACGCGGTATAGGCAATTCCCTCCTCCGGAGGTGGTGATAGTGCACTTGGGGGGCAATGATTTGGGCTTTCTGTCCCAGCGGGAGCTGGTTAGGAGAATCAAGAGGGACTTGGGGAGAATTAAGGATCTTCACCCGGCCTTGAGAATTATTTGGTCTCAGATTGTGCCAAGTTTGGTTTGGAGGGTGACATGGGACCATGCCAGGTTGGAACGAAGTCAGAGGAAAATTAATAAGCTGATAGGATCTTTTGTTAGAAGGATTGGGGGTGCGGTGTCTTACCACCCTAATTTGGAGGAGGTGGGATCTTGGGAGTTTTATTTGAGGGACAGAGTACACCTTAATCAATTTGGCCAGCAGCTGTTTTTACTGGACATTAAGGAATCTTTGAGAGAATTGTTGGGTTTGGCGGGACTGGGCTGATTTCATCAGGCCAGTCATTGGCGGGGGTGCTAGTTCTCGGGCAGCAAGGAAGGAATATGGCCAAGTGATTTGGGGGTTTTGAACAAATTGCCTCTCCATGGGGTGCGTGTGCAATTGGGTTCTTATAGGGGCAAGGGGTTCCCTATTAAAGTGGAAGTGAGGTTTGTAATGGACTCAGCAAGTACGTTGCTAATTAATAAGGGAACTAGCACCGCTGGGATGGTACAGTATGGTATTTTAAATGTTGTTAAGGTCAAAGTTATTTAAGAACATTGTGTTTTATGTTTATGTTTAAATGTGGTATTTATTAGCACTTAAAGGTTTCTTGTTATTTAATAAAGGTGCTGCGGCCAATTTTGTATGGTAGGGGGGTTGTAGGTCGGTGCATACTGGAGGCCGGAACTTGACGACTTTAAAGGTCAGAGTTTTGGGAGATTCCCAAAGTATTCTGGAGGTAATTGGATGCAGGAAGACCTGTGAAGGGGAATGCTTTTGTGCTCATATACACTGACTTGTCTTATGCTTACAGCTGGGATTGTGAGTTCAGTGAGTTTAGTGTGGATGCTTCTAACACATGCAGGGCACACGTTACTTGCTGTTATAAAAACATCCTGTCACATAAAAGGCAGGTTCAAAAAGCATTCCTCTTTACAGGTCTTCCTGCATCCAATCACCTCCAGAATACTTTGGCAATCTCACAAAACTCTTCCTGGAGAGATCCCACTCCCCCTCTGTCCTCACTATGGCATTCTAAGGGCTAGATTTATCAAGCCCCTACGGCTGCAAGTTCTCACAAGCACTTGCTCGCCGTAATTTATCAAGCAGCGGTCACCAGACCGCTGCTTCCCTAAGCTCTTCGCCACCTCTAAGGTGGCGAAATTCAATCTCCGCTGTCGAGTCCGACCAAGGAGATTGACAGCTCCTGCCCGCGCGTGATTGGCTGTGCGCGGGCAGGGGGCGGGATTGCATGCAAGCGCAAAATTGCACTAGTGTGCAATGTTGATTACCTGCGGGTAATTTCGCCCCGCCACAGGCGTAAAGGGGCGCGTATAAGTGCCCCTGTATGCCTCAGCTTCGATAAATCTAGCCCTAAATACTTCACAAGCAGCTCTGCAAAACGATTGTAGGGTCATATTTCACAGAGCTGTCTACAGAATGCTAGGGTGAGGACAGGAAGGGGAGTGGGATGCATGCCCAGTGTAAATAGTCAGGGAGAAACGGAGTAGTGCAGGTGAGGGGATTGTAATTTAACTGCATTATCAATTACACAGACAGCTCCAGCATGGGGGCTGGCTGTAAGCACACTAGTTAGGGAGTGTAGGAAAAAGCTTTGCTTTGTAGCTATTAGATTCTACGAACGTATTCATATGCAGTCAGAGGACTAGAAACTTTAAAATCATTTTTAGAGGCTTTAACAGATAAATTGATAATAGATGTCAATTACAAACTTTATCTTCTTAGAATGCTTTATTTAAACAGTCCATATTTTTTTAATTGTATAATGGCCCTTTAAGTATCCTGAATTTTGATTAGAAAAACAAAACTGGTGGATGTTTAATATAGGGCCATTATTTATCAAACAGATAGTGTAAAAAGTTCTGCTAAACAATGAAAATAACTGATTGTGATCACGTCAATTTAAAAAACGTCTCATTTGTAGCTGTTAACGTGCCAATAGTGATCAAACAATACATTATCATCAACCCCATTTTATAAGAGCACTTTACATTATATGACATTTTTAATTGCACATCATGAATATGCATTATTGGTTAAGTAAACAAAAAAAATGCATTCAAACATATATGTAGTCGTAATCATTACTGAATATAACTGTCACTTTTTACTTTTGCTTTGGCTGTCTATAATTGCTTCTGCTGGGGTCTATAAAACATGTGAAAAACCCCTTGAGAACTCAGTTAAACACCTGTTAGTTGTATTTTTTATATAATAGATTTAAACTAATATTGGTTTATTAACTTCAACTGTGGCTCATGTATTAGTTTAGAATCACTAACAATATCAAGCCATAAGATACCTGAGCTTGCATATTATTTTTTTGCATGGTTATTTTACTGATATGATTGATTTAACTGCTTATTAAATTATACATTTTGTAAAACCAGAATTAATAATTAGAAGACTGGAAGAAGTTTATACATTTTGACTAACCTTTTTGGCATTTCTTTTGCTGAAGCATTGAAATGCATCACTGATTTTGCACAGACCAGAGAAAATATTTCTTGTAGACATTTGATCTGACTGGAGAACATAAGTTAACCTGTACTATTGGTTTGAATGAAAATAAGCTAACGTACTCTTGGTGAATTAGAGATCCAACACCACTCAAGACCATTGGTTAAAAATAAAGCAAATAAGGCCTCTCATACCTTATTTGGGCTTTTAATTTCTTTCTTAAAGGGACACTGTGTTGTAAAAAAAAAATTATCGCAGGAGCAAAAATCTAGAGTGCATTAACATCTGGATGTTAGATATTGTGGGTGCGCTAAATCCCTCACATAATAGACTTCTATGGGAGCATGCTAAAAAACTCTCAACGGTTATCACTTAAACTCTAATCCGAAGGTGAACTAAACCTCCACTCAAGTGCACACACACACACACACACATATATATATATATATATATATATATATATATATATATATATATATATATAAAAATAAATATATATATATATATATATATATATATACAGTATACATACAAACACAACACATTGACCCCCAAAACTATATATATTTTTAAAGTAGACTACCCAAGGTATTGATCTAGACCCATTTCTGCCAGATTCCAGCCTTGCTAAAGCACCTCTAGATCATCACCGATCCTCCAACAAATTTCACAGTGGGTGTGAGACACTGTGGCTTGTTGGTCTCTCCAGGTTACCATCTAACCATTACACAACCAGGTATTGAAAAAAGTTGAAAATTGGACTCATCAGAGAAGATGACCTGGAATCGGGCAGATTTACCTTTGTGAAGGATGCATGAATCAAGCCATGTACAAGGTTATCCTTAAAGAAAACTTGTTTCCTTCTGCTCTGACAATGTTCCCCAACTCTGAGGATTATTTTTTCTAGCAGGTGAATGCTCCATGCCACACAGCCAGGTCAATCAAGGTGTGTAATGAGGACCACCAGATCAAGACACTGTCATGACCAGCCCAATCTCCAGACCTAAACCCCATTAAAGACCTCTGGAATGTGATCAAGACGAAGATAGATAATCACAATCCATCAAATAAAGCTGAGCTGATGGAATTTTTGTGACAGGAGTTGAATAAAGTTACCCAACAGCATTGTGAAAGATTGGTAGAGAGCATGCTAAGATGCATGAACGCTTGTGATTGAAAATCAGGGTTATTCCACCAAATATTGATTTCTAAACTTTTACTTAGTTAAAACATTAGTATTGTGTTGTTTAAAAATTAATATGAACTTATTTTCTTTGCATTATTTAAGGTCTGAAAGCACTGCATCTTTTTTGTTATTTTGACTAGTTGTCATTTTCTGCAAATAAATGCTCTAAATTACAATATTTGTATTTGGGAGAATTGTTTTCAGTACTATATATGTGTGTGAGTGTGTGTAGAAAACACGGAATTGGACTGTACTCTCAAACTGGAATGGGTAGACATCCCAAGACCCTGCAAAACTCACAACCCTGGGTGCTCACCAGCACTGACAGCCAACTGCAAAGCTTTTAGTTACTCAGGTAGTAAACCCCAGACAAGCCTGGTTGCAAAGTCTATAGGGAAAATTACAAGACAAAATTGTCAATACTTGAAGGAAGACACCTTCTGCCCCTAGTTTGCAGCTCTTATTGTCAATGCTGACAGTGGTAGCGCAACTTGTGCCTGTGTGCTGGATGTAGGTACTATGTCAACACATTATGTTGGGCAAAGTACTGTGTGAGCTATTACCTAGATCAAAATGGCATAAGAGATTAAAGTTTTTAAATGTGCAACTCCTGTGTGGTGGAGTCGAGATATGGTTGTTCTTTTTTGGATGATTTTTAAACTGAGCTTAATAAAGATGGACTTTTTACTTTAATCGTATTTAAGTGCTGTTCCTGTATTCCTTCAACTTGTATGCAATGTTTGTCATTTATTCTGTTGTTTACTTTTACTGAAATATACCTGTAAATTAAAAAAATGCTGATAAAAAATAAATATACATTTTTTATAATTTTTATTTCTAACATATAGCTCTTTTAAGACTCAGATTGGCTATAGTTTACCTCTACAGGGAATAGCTCCCCTAATGCATCCTTGTGATGGTAATTACTGTGACCTACAATACAAATACATACCGCAAGCAGACAAAGCAGCTGGATACCTCTAGCTATGAGCCTTCCATACACTGTAGAGACATAGGGCCACATTACAAGTGGAGCGCAAAAGATCGCTTTAGCTAAAGCGATATTTGCGCTCCACTTTGTAATACCAGCGCACGCTAATGTGCGCTGGTATTACAAGATAATCGCAATGCGAATGCAAGCTTGCATTTGCATTTCTCGGAAGCATTGCACTCATGAGAGTGCGATTCCATAGTCTCCTATGGGAGCCTCGATCTGATGCTGTCACAGGGCACGATTACAAGAGATGTGCAACAGACTTTACACTAGCGCAACGGCGATTTCGCAATCCATTTTTCTTCCACTGATATTACAAGTCGGGAGAAATCACATTGTGCTAGCGCAATAGTCTTTTCCGCTTCAATCCATACCACGATCTAAGAGCTCTGGTAAAGTGTTTTCCTGAAACTAAAAAGTTGCATAAAACAGAACAAAAATACATTACAAAGTACACTTACACCCATAAACTACACTATTGACCCCTAAACCGCCATCCCCCAACATCGCAAACACTAAATAAATCTATTACTCCTAAAGCGCCATCCCCCACATCACAAACACTAAATAAAACTATTAAGCCCTAAACCGCCATCTCCCCACATCGCAAAAACGAAATAAAACTATTAACCCCTAACCTGCCACCCCCCCCACAACGCACAGTAATAAACTAACTAAATCCCCTAACCTAACCCCTATTAAAATACCCATAAATTAAATAAAAACTACCCAAACAACCTTAAAATAGATAAAAACTTACCTGTAATTTTTTTTTTTAACCTAAGCTTTACCCTAAAAAAATACATTACAAAAAATGAAAAACCTAACATTACCAAAAAAAACCCCCTACCCTTTACAAAAAATAAAACCTAACATTTACACAAAGAACCCTACAATTACAAAAAATAATAAAACCTACCCTTACAAAAAATAACAAACGAAATTACCAAAAATAATAAAAATTATTCCTATTCTAATACCCCTAAAAAAAACAAAAACCCCAAAATAAAAAAAACTATTCTACAAATAAACTACCAATAGCCCTTAAAAGGGCCTTTTGTAGGGCATTGCTCTAAAGCTAACAGCTCTTTTGCATAAATTTAAAGTAAATTTTCCCCACAACATTACAACCTCCCACCCCCCAAAAATAAAACATCTTAACTAAAAAAAAAAAAACTAAACTTCCCATGAAAAGGGCATTTGAATGGGCATTCAGCTCTTTTTCTGCCCATAAATTTTTTTAAAAAAAGCATCTTAAAAAAAACAAAACACTGCAAAAAAAAAAAAACACTGCAAAAACAAACAAACAACCTAACTCTAACCCCAAAATTGGTACTCACCAATGATGATGGAGGGTGCTCCATCTTCATCCCGGCGGCGCTCCATTTTCATCCATCGTGGGTCCATCTTCTTCCCGGCCACAGTCCATCTTCTATCTTCATCCTAGTGGTGGCAGCGGCAGTGATGTTGGTCCTCATCTACAGCCCAGCGACACGGAGCTCCCTCTTCATGCGGTCTCCAGCTGCACACTGAAGATTTACTGCAAAGTACCCCTTTTATATAAGGGTACCCTTGCATTCCTATTGTCTGATTTGATTCTTTAAATTCAAATCAGCCATTAGGATGAAAACTTTGTCCTCATTTAAGGCATACAGTTTGACTTCAAGACAGCCCTGAGGAAGCCCCTTTGTTGCCAGATGACATGAGGGAGAAAACGTGCGTTAGCATGCCGCTAAGCAAGCCGCTAAGCAAACCGCTGACACTGCCTGGAGATTGGGACCTAGGCATCTACCTTGGTACTTTGGTACATACTTGAGAGCCTGGTGTCCTTACTGGCGCATATTGCAAGTCGTTCAACAATAAGGTGACTCCGATCCTGGCACTACGTTTGGCGCTTGTGTTATGGTGGAATAAGGATATAGAGGTAGCGAATGGCTTTTCGACCAACATGGTGTGAGTATGGCATTGAGACCAAAGCTTTCCTATGTCTTATGGCTATAAGGAATTGTGTTTAGTCGAACTGTATGCCGTAAATAAGTACTATGCTGCCTGCTTAAACTTGGATGTCTGAGCTATAATTAAGTACTGATCTCTAAAGCAGGATGGTATTCTCCAGCACACAGAAAGTATAAGAGGACTGTGAATTAAGAGTTTCCACTCACCAGGCATATTTGTCTTTTGGATTGTATATATGTGCATGATTGTAGCATATAAATTCTGATAACTTAGATCCCGAATCTTACACTGCCCAGGTGATACCTCGTTCTTCATGCTGAGGGGTTCTGTGTGCAGTAGGGGTATAGTTGGTGAAGAGCTTTTGGCTACCTAATCAGTTTGTACCAGTATTGGTCTTTTGAAAGTGCCTATACACTGCAGTTTCCTGTTTTCCCTTCTTCTTTTTTTAAGCATATATAAATATATATAAATATATATATATATATATATATATATATATATATATAGGTGTGTGTGTGTGTGTTTAAGTATGCTATCGGTGGGATATCATATTAATAAATGGTAATCATAAAATTATAATGGTAATGTTGGGGGTGGCATTACAGGGAGTGCAGAATTATTAGGCAAATTGTATTTTTGAGGATTAATTTTATTATTGAACAACAACCATGTTCTTAATGAACCCAAAAAACTCATTAATATCAAAGCTGAATAGTTTTGGAAGTAGTTTTTAGTTTGTTTTTAGTTATAGCTATTTTAGGGGGATATCTGTGTGTGCAGGTGACTATTACTGTGCATAATTATTAGGCAACTTAACAAAAAAAAAAATATATACCATTTAAATTATTTATTTTTACCAGTGAAACCAATATAACATCTCAACATTCACAAATATACATTTCTGATATTCAAAAACAAAACAAAAACATATCAGTGACCAATATAGCCACCTTTCTTTGCAAGGACACTCAAAAGCCTGCCATCCAAGGATTCTGTCAGTGTTTTGATCTGTTCACCATCAAACATTGCGTGCAGCAGAAACCACAGCCTCCCAGACACTGTTCAGAGAGGTGTACTGTTTTCCCTCCTTGTAAATCTCACATTTGATGATGGACCACAGGTTCTCAATGGGGTTCAGATCAGGTGAACAAGGAGGCCATGTCATTAGATTTTCTTCTTTTATACCCTTTCTTGCCAGCCACGCTGTGGAGTACTTGGACGCGTGTGATGGAGCATTGTCCTGCATGAAAATCATGTTTTTCTTGAAGGATGCAGACTTCTTCCTGTACCACTGCTTGAAGAAGGTGTCTTCCAGAAACTGGCAGTAGGACTGGGAGTTGAGCTTGACTCCATCCTCAACCCGAAAAGGCCCCACAAGCTCATCTTTGATGATACCAGCCCAAACCAGTACTCCACCTCCACCTTGCTGGCGTCTGAGTCGGACTGGAGCTCTCTGCCCTTTACCAATCCAGCCACGGGCCCATCCATCTGGCCCATCAAGACTCACTCTCATTTCATCAGTCCATAAAACCTTAGAAAAATCAGTCTTGAGATATTTCTTGGCCCAGTCTTGACGTTTCAGCTTGTGCGTCTTGTTCAGTGTGTTCGTCTTTCAGCCTTTCTTACCTTGGCCATGTCTCTGAGTATTGCACACCTTGTGCTTTTGGGCACTCCAGTGATGTTGCAGCTCTGAAATATGGCCAAACTGGTGGCAAGTGGCATCTTGGCAGCTGCACGCTTGACTTTTCTCAGTTCATAGGCAGTTATTTTGCGCCTTGGTTTTTCCACACGCTTCTTGCGACCCTGTTGACTATTTTGAATGAAATGCTTGATTGTTCGATGATCACGCTTCAGAAGCTTTGCAATTTTAAGAGTGCTGCATCCCTCTGCAAGATATCTCACTATTTTTAACTTTTCTGAGCCTGTCAAGTCCTTCTTTTGACCCATTTTGCCAAAGGAAAGGAAGTTGCCTAATAATTATGCACACCTGATATAGGGTGTTGATGTCATTAAACCACACCCCTTCTCATTACAGAGATGCACATCACCTAATATGCTTAATTGGTAGTAGGCTTTTGAGCCTATACAGCTTGGAGTAAGACAACATGCATAAAGAGGATGATGTGGTCAAAATACTAATTTGCCTAATAATTCTGCACTCCCTGTATTGTTCTATTTTGAGATATATATATATATATATAGTGCTCTGACAAAATGCTGATGGACATTTGGCCGACGGCAGAATGCTGAAGCATTTTCTGAGTTCGGCCGAGGGCAGATACGCTCCAGAGTGCTCTGTTTTCTCTGTTCTAATCAGAGCCCTGGGCACCGCAACCGCCTCTGGGAACCTAACCATGAGTCCCAGCCCGCACGTCTTGTAATTCTCTGTATGGGAAATGATCTATCTATATATCTATTGAATCTATCTATTTATCTATCTATCTATTTATCTATCTATCGAA
The DNA here is from genome assembly GCF_027579735.1 of Bombina bombina. Taxonomy (NCBI): domain Eukaryota; kingdom Metazoa; phylum Chordata; class Amphibia; order Anura; family Bombinatoridae; genus Bombina; species Bombina bombina. The sequence goes on along the minus strand of NC_069501.1, from coordinate 613,322,001 downwards.
TGTATCTATATATCTATTAAATCTATTTATCTATCTAATCTAGCTAGCTATCAAATCTATCTATCTATCTTGTGGCCAGACTGTTATCTGACAGCCACCTGTCTGTCGGACTATTATCCATCGGCTAAATGTCTGTCGACCAAATGTCCGTCGACCAAATGTCTGTCAGCTAACATTCCGGCCACAGTGTATATATATATATATATATATATATATATATATATATATATATATATATACTCAGTATGATAAATGTATAATAGCACTGTTACAGTATCTTACAAAAGTGAGTATACCCCTCACATTTTTGTAAATATTTTTTTATATCTTTTCATGTGACAACACTGAAGAAATTACACTTTGCTCCAATGTAAAATAGTGAGTGTACAGCCTGTATAGCAGTGTAAATTTGCTGTCCTTTCAAAATAACTTAACACACAGCCATTAATGTCTAAACCTTTGGCAACAAAAGTGAGTACACCCCTAAGGGGAAATGTCCAAATTGGGCCCAAAGTGTCAATATTTTCTGTGGCCACCATTATTTTTCAGCACTGCCTTAACCCTCTTGGGCATGGAGTTCACCAGAGCTTCACAGGTTGCCACTGGAGTCCTCTTCCACTCCTCCATGACGACATCACAGAGCTGGTGGATGTTAGAGACCTTGCACTTTCCCACCTTCCATTTTAGGATGCCCCACAGATGCTCAATAGGGTTTAGGTCTGGAGACATGCTTGGCCAGTCCATCACCTTTACCCTCAGCTTCTTTAGCAAGGCAGTGGTTGTCTTGGAGGTGTGTTTGGGGTTGTTATCATGTTGGAATACTGCCCTGCGGCCCAGTCTCTGAATCTCTGCTTCAGTATGTCAAAGTACATGTTGGCATTCATGGTTCCCTCAATGAACTGTAGCTCCCCAGTGCTGGCAGCACTCATGCAGGCCCAGACCATGACACTCCCACCACCATGCTTGACTTTAGGCAAGGCATACTTGTCTTTGTACTCCTCACTTGGTTGCCACCACACACGCTTGGCACCATCTGAACCAAATAAGTTTATCTTGGTCTCATCGGACCACAGGACATGGTTCCAGTAACCCATTTCCTTAGTCTGCTTGTATTTAGCAAACTGTGGGCTTTCTTGTGCATCATCTTTAGAAGAGGCTTGCTTCTGGGACGACAGCCATACAGACCAAATTAATGCAGAGTGCGGTGTATGGTCTGAGCACTGACAAGCTGGACCCCCCCACCCCTTCAACCTTGACAGCAATGCTGGCAGCACTCATACGTATATTTCCCAAAGACAACCTCTGGATATGACGCTGAGCATGTGCACTCAACTTCTTTGGTCGACCATGGTGAGGCCTGTTCCGAGTGGAACCTGTCCTGTGAAATCGCTGTATGGTCTTGCTCACCATGCTGCAGCTCAGTTTCATGGTCTTGGCAATCTTCTTATAGCCTAGGCCATCTTTATGTAGAGCAACAATTCTTTTTTTCAGATCCGCAGAAAGTTCTTTGCCATGAGGTGCCATGTTGAACTTCCAGTGACCAGTATGAGAGAGTGTGAGAGGGATAACACCCAATTTAACACACCTGCTCCCCATTCACACCTGAGACCTTGTAACACTAACGAGTCACATGACACCGGGAAGGGAAAATGGCTAATTGGGCCCAATTTGGACATTTCCACTTAGGGGTGTACTCACTTTTGTTGCCAACGCTTTAGACATTAATGGCTGTGTGTTGAGTTTTTTTAAGGGGACAGCACATTTACAATGTTATACAGGCTGTACACTTACTACTTTACATTGTATCTGTATATATATATGTGTAATCCCCAGTATTATAAAATGGATTATATATATGGGGTTCAGTGAACTACATAATTATATACTGTTATATTTTCTGATATTTAATTTTGTATCACTATCTCTTAACTATATATGAAGTGTTCAATGTATGATTCACCTCTCACAGGTATGATTAGAGAGCCTATCATACATATTAGGGACTGCAGAATCCCCCATCCCATTAATAGTATCATGTACTGGATATTATATATATATATATATATATATATATATATATATATATATATATATATATATATATATACATATACCACAATCCTGAAAGTAAATCTGTCCTCCTGGGTCAACTGCCTGGGTGCAAACATGAAAAGTATACAGCAACAAACGAAAGCACTCTCAGGTCTTGTTAAAAGTGGGTCATAAACCAATGTTTATTGACGTTTCGGGGTTCACACAGACCCCTTCATCAGAATGAAAAAACAGTGTCAAATCACAATCTTATATAGTGTTAAATAATCAAACTCATAAACCAATACAAACCACCTGTGTCAGATAATTAAGTTCCTGTGTAAATCAGTGGAACGCACGCCATGTGTTCCACTGAAGCCGGAAGTGCCATCACTTCCGGTTATTAAGTGAATAGTTATACCAAAATTGCATTTTTTAATTATAATTAATTATAGTGCTTCATGTCAAGTTTAAACTGTGGGGTAAAAAAGTAACCTTCGTGTTAAATCAAACACTCTCATATAATGTGCAGTCGTGTTTGGAACGCATGTATGCGTTCCAGTAAAACGGAAGTCTCTCAATTTCCGGTCTTACGAAAATCATGTAAAAGTGAAAAAGGGAAAAAAAACACTGCTGACAGGCTTACATTTAGTGTATTGTAGGAAGTGTTACTGCCCATTACTAAAGGATCTCACTATCTATCCCTCTAACAAGACTGTGCTCCAGCTCCTCCCACCAGCAGCAGCAGCAGTGTTTACTGAAGAGTTCCTGTTCTCTGTCCAGGGAGAACTTAGTTTCCGGTCTTACGAAAATCATGTAAAAGTAAAAAAGGGGAAAAAAGCTTACGTTGTTCAGAGCTTTACGTTGTTCAGAGGTTTAGATTAGTAGCTTGATTACAGGACCTCTATATGTTTTGGGCAGATGGTGTATGTCCAATAATGTCAGCTATAGCATATGTTAGAATCGTAACACCGGAAGTATCATCACTTCCGGTTGTTCTTACAACCGCTGTTATCCATTCGTCTGACTCTTAGTATTATATGGAGGGAGATACATTATGTTGTGATCCTGTTTAACAATGTAACACAGTATCGCATCCTAGGTAACCATCTATATGGAAAACATGAGCCAATATCAAATCATCTTTTAATGTTAGCCCCTAATGTGTCAGGTCATTATAATCCACTCTCATGTAGTAACAAGGTTAATGAAATGTTATTAGATGTCATATGGTAAACATACACTTATTGTGCAGGTGTTATTCTGCCAGAGTTAAGTGAAAGATTATACCCACTAACATAAAAGGAATGTTTGTTATTCATACAAAGCTACTAATAAATAAAATTAGATAGCTGTCAGAATCCAGAGAACTGGAAAAACACTTGTGATGGACACCCCTAGTGACATATTATCACTAAACCAAATGAACCTATATATTAAAAAAATACCATTGACTGTACCTTCTGGTTATAGGAGTATGACACTGTTAAGAAAAGGTCTCAACCCATTGCAATCTGATTAAAATTCTAGTAATAGAGATAGATAACGAATTTTGCATGATTTACAGTACATATGCTCTTATTTATTTTAAAGTTCATTTTTTTTAAGTTCCTTACATTTACATAAGAGTTATGGCAATGATGGTTGATTCAGAAAATTCTGTATATTCAAGACAACTGGTTTTGGACCTAGTGTGGTATGACAATCTTTTGACTCCTATCACTTAAATATGTTAATAAGGTCCAATACCCACTCCTATAACCAAAAGGTACAGTCAATGGTATTTTTTAGTAATAATATGTCACTAGGGGTGTCCATCACAAGTGTTTTTCCTTTTATGTTAGTATAGGATATGACAAATGTGGGTATAATCTTTCACTTAAAGGATTAATTTCTGTTATAATTTTTAAGCTAAACAACTAACATATTAAAGTTAATAAACATTAATTAAAACCTACTGACCTATATTTTCTCCAAAACAAAGTTTCATAACGTTCTAAAAGTTATATCTTTTATTCGCCGATGATGTCACGTTATCCTGCCCACTATTTTCAGCACTGCATGTTCAAAATACTTAAACCAATAACTTTGTGTTTAAAGCGCCATTTTGAAACCTAGGTATTGTAAACGGATTGGTACAGAGCAAAGGATTCCCACGGAGTGGGTTTGGAAAACAATTAAATTTGCAGACAAGATTTCTGATATACGGTAGAGATATGTTAATGAAATGCTATTGATAAAAAGCGTATTTGGGGTAGTTAGTTAGTAACAGGCATAGAAAATATTTACTTACAGTGGCCCTTTAACTCTGGCAGAATAACACCTGCACAATAAGTGTATGTTTACCATATGACATCTAATAACATTTCATTAACCTTGTTACTACATGAGAGTGGATTATAATGACCTGACACATTAGGGGCTAACATTAAAAGATGATTTGATATTGGCACATGTTATCCATATAGATGGTTACCTAGGATGCGATACTGTGTTACATTGTTAAACATTGTGACAGGATCACAACATAATGTATCTCCCTCCATATAATACTAAGAGTCAGACGAATGGATAACAGCGGTTGTAAGAACAACCGGAAGTGATGATACTTCCGGTGTTACGATTCTAACATATGCTATAGCTGACATTATTGGACATACACCATCTGCCCAAAACATATAGAGGTCCTGTAATCAAGCTACTAATCTAAACTTCTGAACAACGTAAAACTCTGAACAACGTAAGCTTTTTTTCCCTTTTTCACTTTTACATGATTTTCGTAAGACCGTAAACTAAGTTCTCCCTGGACTGAGAACAGGAACACTTCAGTAAACACTGCTGCTGCTGGTGGGAGGAGCTGGAGCACAGTCTTGTTAGAGGGATAGATAGTGAGATCCTTTAGTAATGGGCAGTAACACTTCCTAAAATACACTAAATGTAAGCCTGTCATAAGTCCTGCTGTGTGAACACCCTGCACTGTGTGGAACACATGGTGCTTACATTTTTTTGTGTCTTGCTCTGGGGTTATTTAGCTCCCCTCAGCACAAATGGGACTGCTGCACCTTAAGTGGGTGAGGCTCTCTGACAGAGGAGGAGTCTCAGGCCCAAAGGCAACCATTCAACCCTTCATTGGTTTTAATTTGCTTTTATTAACCAAAGTGTATAGATTATATACATATACAGTATCTTACAAAATTGAGTACACCCCTCACATTTTTGTAAATATTTTATTATATCTTTTCATGTGACAACACTGAAGAAATAACACTTTGCTACAATGTAAAATAGTGAGTGTACCAGTGTAAATTAGCTGTCCCCTCAAAATAACTCAACACACAGCCATTAATATCTAAACCATTGGCAACACAAGGGAGTACACCCCTAAGTGGAAATGTCCAAATTGGGCCCAAAGTTTCAATATTTTGTGTGACCACCATTATTTTCCAGCACTGCCTTAACCCTCTTGGGTATGGAGTTCACCAGAGCTTCACAGGTTGCCACTGGAGTCCTCTTCCACTCCTCCATGACGACATCACAGAGCTGGTGGATGTTAGAGAACTTGTGCTCCCCCACCTTCTATTTGAGAATGCCCCACAGATGCTTAATAGGATGTAGGTCTGGAGACATGCTAGGCCAGTCCATCACCTTTACCCTCAGCTTCTTTAGCAAGGCAGTGGTCATCTTGGAGGTGTGTTTGGGGTTGTTATTATGTTGAAATACTGCACTACGGCCCAGTCTCCAAAGGGAGGGGATTATGCTCTGCTTCAGTATGTCACAGTAAATGTTGGCATTCATGGTTCCCTCAATGAATTGTAGATCCCCAGTGTTGGCAGCACTCATGCTGGCCAAGACCATGACACTCCCACCACCATGCTTGACTGTAGGCAAGACACACTTGTCTTTGTACTCCTCACCTGGTTGCCACCATACATGCTTGACACCATCAAATAAGTTTATCTTGGTCTCATCAGACCACAGGACATGGTTCCAGTAATTCATGTCCTTAGCCTGCTTGTCTTCAGCAGACTGTTTGCAGGCTTTCTTGTGCATCATCTTTAGAAGAGGCTACCTTCTGGGACGACAGCCATGCAGACCAATTTGATGCAGTGTGTGGCGTATGGTTTGAGCACTGACAGGCTGACCCCTCACCCCTTCAACAACTGCAGCAATTCTGGCAGCACTCATATGTCTATTTCCCAAAGATAACCACTGGATATGACGCTGAGCACGTGCACTCAACTTCTTTGGTCGACCATGGCCTGTTCTGAGTGGAACCTGTCCTGTGAAACCTCTGTATGGTCTTGCCCACCATGCTGCAGCTCAGTTTCAGAGTCTTGGTAGTCTTCTTATAGCCTAGGCCATCTTTATGTAGGGCAACAATTCTTTTTTTCAGATCCTCAGAGAGTTCTTTGCCATGAGGTGCCATGTTGAACTTCCAGTGACCAGTATGAGAGACTGTGAGAGCGATAACACCAAATTTAACACACCTGCTCCCCATTCACACCTGAGACCTTGTAACACTAACGAGTCACATGACACTGGGGTGGGAAAATGGCTAATTGGGCCCAATTTTTACATTTCCACTTAGGGTTGAACTCACTTTTGTTGCCAACGGTTTAGACATTGATGGTTGTGTGTTGAGTTATTTTGAGGGGACAGCAAATTTACACTGTTATACAGGCTGTCACTACTTTACATTGTAGCAAAGTGTCATTTCTTCAGTGTTGTCACATGAAAAGATATAATAAAATATTTACAAAAATCTGAGGGGTGTAACTGTAAATACAGCGTGTGTATGTGTGTTTGTGTATGTATGCGTGTATGTATAAAACAATATCAATTCTGAGGGGGGTGGAAGTCTTAGTGAGTTCCCACACTTTTTTTTGTGGGACTTGACCCCTGCCCTATTTAGATATGCTTTTCAACAAAGTATATCAAGAGAATAAAGCAAATTAGATAATATAAGTAAATTGGAGAGTTGTTTAAAATTGCATGCTCTTTCTAAATCATGAAAGAAAAACATTTGACTTCCATGTCCCTTTAAGACCTGAATAAAGTGTTAGGGCTACAATAAAAGTATAACAAAACACAAGTAAAACATATTAAAATAAAGTATTACACTCATGCATACATGTAAAATATGTTTATTATTGAAATAAATTTATAAAATGTGTTTTAAATGTATATGGTATATGGAAAGGTGTTGGACTGAGAAGGGCTCAAAGTCAAAGGTGTTTTAAAGGGACAGTAAACACTCATTTTCATATAACTGCATGTAATAGACACTACTATAAAGAATAAGATGCACAGATACTGATATAAAAATCCAGTATAAAATGGTTTAAAAACGTACTTAGAAGCTTTCAGTTTAGCTCTGTTGAAAAGGTAGTTGGAAAGCCCACTGCAAGTGGGAAATAAGACACTCCCCCCCTCCCTCTTCTTTTGCATATGAAAAGACCCTTTACACAAACAGGAGCAAGCTGGAGAAGGTAGAAGACGGTATTAAAATTAAACTTTGGGGCTTGGTTAGGAGTCTGAAAATCAGAGCAATGTTATTTAAAAATAAGCAAAATTATATTTTTAAAAAAAAAAAAAAAAACTTTATGGGCTTTATAAATAGATCATCTACAAAACATTTATGCAAAGAAAAAATGAGTGTATAATGGCCCTTTAAGGAATACTTAAATACCTTTTTTTCACTTAGAAGAAAATGTTATTTTTAATTTTAAATATATGTATCTATATATTTATGTATTTATATTTTTAAAATATCTATCTATCTATCTATCTATCTATCTATCTATCTATCTATCTATCTATCAATAGTATACCTAACTTCACCAGGAAGGAATGGGAAGCCTTAAAAAATCTTGAAGCTGATAAAACCATAGTAATTCATGAAGCAGAGAAGGGGGGTGCCTTGGTGATACTCAATTATGAGAATTATCAAAAATAAATATTACAAAAATCTCCTCTGGGGTGACCAATTGTTTCAGCTATTGGTTCATTATTACATCCAATAGCATCTTATTTGGATCAGATATTTTAACCAATGGTTCATAATATGGAATATTTCATACTGGTCTCCTCCTCAATGACCTTGAGAAACATAAATATTGAAGAAGGGCACAGAGGAAAAACTTGAACAATGGTACACTGAGTTAAATGAGGTATATCGAACTATCACATTTAAAATTAATTAAAGCCATCAAATGTTTGATTATTTGGATTTAAGAATTTATTAAAAAGATGGGATACTAATGACCACACTGTAAAGGAACTGCACACCACCAGTTGTTATCCATCATCCCTTAACCCTTTGGCTGCTAAGCGATTTCCCACCTGGGTGCTAAGCTGGTTTTGAATTATTTTTTTTTTAAATGTAAATAAATTAGTTTTTTTACTTTTTTTTTACAGATCCCCAAGACTTATACCATTGGAAAGGTTAGGCGATTACCTTTTCAACGGTGGGTCTGTAGCTGCTTAGAAGCCTGAGATATAGGCTTCTAAGCAGCATGCCCCCATTTCCCTAAACTTGTCATTGTTAATTTTAAATAAAGTTGCGAGGTGACGTCATCATGTCATTGCGAGTAATGTCACCGCATGAAACGTCAAGCCCCGGTGATGCCTGTCACTATACAGGCCGGGGTGGGAGTAGATGGGAGCCCCCAGATTGCCTTCAAGGTGGGTGAGTGCTAGCGACGGCTCTGAGCCGTCGTCAGCACCTGACTGGGACAATTTTCGATGGCTCAGAGCCATCGTTAGCACTCAAGGGGTTAAAAAAGCTCTACCAATTTCCCAGATTAAAAGAGTCATCAGGAACAACACTGAATAAATTAATTAAGAATGTACAACTTTAAGAATTAGAGAAACAGTTTGATAAAATATGTTACAATTAACAATGACACTTACATATTCCTCTGGAGATGAAAGGATATCCTCTACCATCAAGAAATATTGGCCGATTGTGGAAACAGATGCAGGTTTACTGTGTGCTATACACCTACTACATGGTTAAAACAAACAAAAGAATGCCTAGGCTGTGTCACCTGTAATGGGTTGACCATAGAGAAATTCTTCTGCCATCCCTACCATAACAAACATTTTTACTTGATTACTGATTACAACATATATAGTCTACCTCCTACACTGCCTCATGGATGGTTATATGTAGGCAAAACAGTAGACAACCTGGGAACACGTATATGGCTTATCATAGAATGGTAATCAGAATGGAAATTGAGAACAAAGTGTCTGTACAACCCGTTCAAGGCATTTTGCTGAAGCAGGATATAGGGTATCTGATTTGAGATGCATCATTATAGACCATATACCCACTCCACCTTGTGGTGGGGATAGAGCAAGGACTTTGCTTCAGAGTGAATCGAGATGGATTTATACCTTGAGTACACTTATGCCGAGGGGATTAAATACCTATTTAGATTGACACTTTCATTTAAAAAAAATTATGATTACTAGTATGTTTTAATTTATATAGCAAAGTGTAACTTGTCACAGGATAGCTTTAAATTTACATCTAAATATGGATTAATTTAGTAAGAGTGTGCTAAACATATTTCATGTTATACATTTAGAAGGGTTGATGTATAGATACTTAGCGATACAATAGTTGAAGTAGTGATCAGCATATTATGATAATGTATACCCCTAAACAATGAATGTAATGTATTATGCTACTTGTTTTTAACTTCACAGTTAACTTTCATTGGATGCTGGGGTGCAGCATCTGGTAACCATGGCAATTTTCACAGGGACAGTGGGATACGATTTGCTGGCACTCAGGCAGATGATTAATTATGGTAAGAGTGTGCTCCATATGGATATTATATATATACTAGTCCTAAAGCCCGTTCACACGGGCCATTTTTTGCATTACAGTGGTCCCACCCCTGGCGTTCTCTCCCTCCCACTCTCTTTTGCTTTCTCTCTCCCCCTCTCTTTTGCGCTCTCTCCCCCTCTCTCTCTCCATCTCCCCCTCTCTCTCGCTCCCCTCTCTCTCTCCCCCCTCTCTCTCTTTCTCTCTCTCCCCCCTTTCTCTCTCTCTCTCCCCTCTCTCTCTCTCTCTCTCTCTCCCCCCTCTCTCTCTCCCCCCTCTCTCTCTCCCCTCTCTCTATCTCACCCCCCTCTCTCTCTCTCTCTCCCCTCTATCTCTCTCTCTCTCCCCCCTCTATCTCTCTCTCTCTCTCTCTCTCTCTCGCCTCCTCTCTCTCTCGCCTCTCTCTTTCTCTCTCCCCTCTCTCTGTCTCTCTCTCTCCCCTCTATCTCTCTCCCCTCTATCTCTCTCTCCCCCCTCTCTCTCTCCCCCCTCTCTCTCTCCCCCCTCTCTCTCTTTCTCTCTCTCCCCCCTTTCTCTCTCTCTCTCCCCTCTCTCTCTCTCCCCTCTCTCTCTCCCCCCTCTCTCTCTCCCCTCTCTCTATCTCACCCCTCTCTCTCTCTCTCTCTCTCCCCCCTCTATCTCTCTCTCCCCCCTCTATCTCTCTCTCTCTCTCCCCCCCTCTCTCTCTCGCCTCTCTCTTTCTCTCTCCCCTCTCTCTGTCTCTCTCTCTCCCCTCTATCTCTCTCCCCTCTATCTCTCTCTCTCCCCTCTATCTCTCTCTCTCCCCCCTCTCTCCCCCCTCTCTCTCTCTCTCCCCTCTCTCCCCCCTCTCTCTCTCTCTCCCCTCTCTCTCACCTCTCTCTCCCCCTTTCTCCCCCCCTCTCTCCCTCCCCTCTCTCCCCCCCTCTCTCCCTCCCCTCTCTCCCCCCCTCTCTCCCTCCCCTCTCTCCCTCCCCTCTCTCCCTCCCCTCTCTCCCTCCCCTCTCTCCCTCCCTCTCTCCCCCCCTCTCTCCCCTCTCTCCCCCCCCCTCTCTCTCTGCCCCCTCTCTCTCTCTCCCCCTCTCTCTCTCTCTCCCCCTCTCTCTCCCCTCTCTCTCTCTCCCCCTCTCTCTCTCTCCCCTCTCTCTCTTTCTCCCCCCCCCTCTCTCTCTCTCTCCTCTCTCTCCCCCCTCTGTCTCTCCTCTCTCTCTCTCTTGCCCCTCTATCTCTCCCCCCTCTCTCTCTCTCCCCTCTCTCCCCCCCCCTCTCTCTCTCCCCTCTCTCTGTGTCTCTCCTCTCTCTCTCCCCTCTCTCTCTCCCCTCCCCCCCCTCTCTCTCTCTCCCTCTCTCATTCTCTCTCTCCTCTCTTTCTCTCTCCCTCTCCCCCTGTCTCTCTCTCTCCCTCTCTCTTTCCCCTCTCTCTCCCCACATCTCCCCCCCTCTCTCCACATCTCCCCCCTCTCCCCACATCTCTCCCCATCTCCCCCCTCTCTCCACATCTCCCCACATTGCTCACCTCTCTCCACATCTCCCCCCTCACTCCACATCTCCCCCCTCTCTCCACATCTCCCCCCTCTCTCCACATCTCCCCACATTGCTCACCTCTCTCCACATCTCCCCCCTCACTCCACATCTCCCCCCTCTCTCCACATCTCCCCCCTCTCTCCACATCTCCCCCCTCACTCCACATCTCCCCCCTCACTCCACATCTCCCCCTCTCCCCACATCTCTCCCCTCTCTCCACATCTCCCCCCTCTCTCCACATCTCCCCCCTCTCTCCACATCTCCCCCCTCACTCCACATCTCCCCCCTCTCCCCACATCTCTCCACATCTCCCCCCTCTCTCCACATCTCCCCCCTCTCTTCACATCTCCCCCCTCTCTCCACATCTCCCCTCTCTCCACATCTCCCCACATCTCTCCCCTCTCTCCACATCTCCCCCCTCACTCCACATCTCCCACATCTCTCCACATCTCCCCACATCTCTCCACATCTCCCCCCTCACTGCACATCTCCCCCCCTCTCCCCACATCTCCCCACATCCCTCCACCCTCTCTTGAGCTGTTTGAGCTCTCTTCACGGGCCTTCACGCTAGTCTCCGCCCCTTTCACGGGCTTTCACGTTAGGCCCCGCCCCCTTCACGATCGGCCACGCCCACTTCTGCTCGGCGCAGTCGGCAGAACAGGTAGGGACTTAGGCCAGTGTGTTTGTCCGCGTGCTGTCTCTACTGCGCATGACAGCTTCGGACAAACACACTTGGCCTTTTATAGTATAGGATATATATATATATATATATACGGTATATCAGTGAAGTGCGTTGAGGTCAGAGACTGGTGAGTCACTGGCTATGATAATCCAGAGAAACACACAGACAGTATGTGTATATATATATATATATATATATATATATATATATATATATATATATATATATATATGTATAGATATATGTATATATATATATATTCTCTCTCTTTCTCTCTCTCTCTCTCTCTCTCTCTCTCTTTTTCTCTCTCTCTCTCTCTCTCTCTCTTTCTTTCTCTCTATCTTTCTTTCTCTCTCTGTCTCTCTCTCTTTCATTCTGTCTCTCTCTCTCTCTCTCTCTCTCTTTCTTTCTTTTTCTCTCTTTTTCTCTATCTTTTTTAAAAATTACTGTTTCAAAGGAATATGGTATCTATCAATCTGATTGCTCAGTAATCCTAGCTTGATACTTAGATATTGATAGCACAACCTGAGCTATCAATAATGCTTCACTTCTAATCTATGCCTATAAGTGGAGCTCTAAAATGGGATGCTACTAATGTGTGAAATCCATAGCTCTCCCACAATGCTTGCATTTTATTTGACCATTACAAGTTGGTTCATTTTTCTGTGCCTTGTGTTAGAATGTTGTGAGTGGTGTTCATTGCAACAGTGATAAAAAAAGTAAATTATCTACCTCTGGCACCAAATATTTATGACAAATTAAAATACATTATTCTTACCGCTGAGACCCTTCCCCCACGTACACTATTAATTCCCAAATTGACAGATGCCCTTCAATTATATAGACCCCAATATCCATAACACTCACCACAATCAACCCCTAAATTGCCAACACTTCCATTGCCATTAACCCCTAAAGTTCCATAATCACAAAAACAATGAAGGCTTAAATTGCCATAACCCCATCACAATTAACCACTAAACCTCCATAACCCTCACTGAAATTAACTCTTAATGCTGGATAACCCCAGTCACAGTAAACTTCTGAACTTCCATAATCTAAACCATTATTAACCCCTAAACTACTAGCTACCTTACCACAATTAGTCCCTTAACCACTACCTTAACACTATTAACCCTTAATTATTCACACCCCAATTCAATTGACCCCAAACTGGCATATCTCTAGTTGATGGTGATTTAGGAATTAAATGTTATGAGGTTTATGTCAGTTTGAGACTTAATTGCTAGTGGGGACAGTTTACACCAGCTTTTAAAAATACATTTTAAAAGATGACCATTGTGTGCATTGCACACAATTTAACTAGCAAACTAATTAGCACATCCCATTATAAGAATGGAACACACTAAATTAGGCATGAGCACAAGACAAGTATTTTTTTTTATTTTTTATATCAACTCAAAAATTATAGGTTGTGCAGCCACTTACTATCGAGTCTTCCACCATCAATAGATAATGCTAGATTGTAATTTGCCCTTTTTTTTTACATAAAATTGTAAAGATTGTAAATGATAATATCTTGTGGGCATGTTCAACGGGTGCTTAACCTATAAATTATTTTGCTGTGTGTGTCCACTCTTTATTTACAATATTAAATTGTTATTTTTCGGTATCATAATACTAAACGCAAAGACATTAAAAATATATTACACAATTTCAACTGTATTTTCTTTCCATCACAATGCAAAGGAATTGTTTGTATCATTGAAGAGCAGATGTACAAGGCATGTTTAATGTGTAGCCTGAGATTGCAAGATACCCTTGGGACAATGTGGCATCTGCCTGCCAAAAAATTGCAGCCTAGGTCACTAGGGGGAAAGCTGTGTTATCAAGGGGCTGTTTCTGTGTTCCTGTACAAAAAAGCATCAAAAGCAAAGGGAAAGAGAGAAAGACTGAAGTGCACGGAATAAGAAAAGACAAGGGTGTGTTCTACAAAAGAAAAGGATTAAGAGCAACACTGACAGCTGGATATCAACAGCTGAAGACTTCTCCTTTCACTGCTTAGAGCTCATAAGGCTGAAACACAGAAAGGTAACGTAAACAAATACTTAATGTACTCTTTTAAAGAAAATGATGTGTACACACACAGACATACAAACAAACACAGAAACACATATACACACTTACAAAGAAATAGAAACACAGAAACACATATATACACACAGAAACACAAACATACAGACTCACAAATACAGAAGCACATACAGATACAGACACAAAATACAGAAACACACAGCCACACAAACACATATTGACAGACACACACAGATACAAACACACAGACACACACACAAACACACACACACACAGAGACACACATAAACACACACACACAGACACAAACACATACACAGACACACACTTAAACAACAAACACACAGACTCACAAATATAGAAGCACATACAGACAGACACAAAATACAGAAACACACAGTTACACAAATGCATATAGACAGACACAAACACACACACAGACACACACAATCACGGAAGCACATACACACAGACACAAAATATAGAAACACACACAATTCTTTATATTATACATCACTTATCTACTTGAACGGATTCTCACAGACACAGGATACACATATTAGTTACAGAAATAATATACTGTATATAACTTTGCTTCATGCAGTTGGTCTAATAATTAAATGGGCAGTACACACTTTAAGATTGTAATACAACAATATGTTTCATTATTTCTTTTGAATACTCTTTGAATACTATCAGAGATGGTAATGGGTGTGAGCTCATCCTCTAGCATTTATGACCAGCTTTCAGTTAGATGATTCAAATTCTTTCTGTCGTTTGTCTGTATTAGGGTTTTATAAATGTAAGAAATGGAATTATTACCACTTTTGAATAGTGCGACCCATGTATTAATGTTATCGTGTGCTTCTGTAAGTTGTTGTGAATGGATTATTTTGTTAATATACAGGTGAAACTCGAAAAATTAGAATATCGTGCAAAAGTTCATTTATTTCACTAATGCAACTTAAAAGGTGAAACTAATATATGAGATAGACTCATTACATGCAAAGCAAGATAGTTCAAGCCATGATTTGTCATAATTGTGATGATTATGGCTTACAGCTCATGAAAACCCCAAATCCACAATCTCAGAAAATTAGAATATTACATGCAATCAATAAAACAAGGATTGTACATAGAACAATATTGGACCTCTGAAAAGTATAAGCATGCATATTGTATTTATTCAGTACTTAGTTTGGGCCCCTTTTGCAGCAATTACTGTCTCAATGCGTCGTGGCATGGAAGCTATCAGCCTGTGGCACTGCTGAGGTGTTATGGAAGACCAGGATGCTTCAATAGCTGCTAGGGTTGCCACCTCAGCCATGTTTTCTTGGATACATGAGTTACACATGCTGCAGGGTGTGCAGGGAGGAATATGTATTGGACAGCACCATTTATATTCCTTCCTGCACACCCTGCAGCATGTGTAACTTATAAGTGTTCTGTATTTTAAGGGACGGGTGGCAACCCTAATAGCGGCCTTCAGCTCTTCTGCATTGTTCGATCTCATGTCTCTCATCTTTCTCTTGGCAATGCCCCATAGATTTTCTATGGGGTTCAGGTCAGGCGAGTTTGCTGGCCAATCAAGCACAGTAATCCCACGGTCATTGAACCAGGTTTTGGTTCTTTTAGGCAGTGTGGGCAGGTGCCAAGTCCTGCTGGAAAATGAAGTCAGCATCCCCATAGAGCTCATCTGCGGAAGGAAGCATGAAATGCTCCAAAATCTCCTGGTAGACGGCTGCGTTGACCCTGGACTTAATGAAGCACAGTGGACCAACAACAGCATATGACATGGCTCCCCAAATCAACACAGACTTCAAGCATCTTGCAGTGTGTGCCTCTCCATTCTTCCTCCATACTCTGGGTCCTTGGTTTCCAAATGAGATGCAACATTTGCTCTCATCAGAAAAGAGGACTTTGGACCACTAAGCAACAGCCCAGGTAAGATACTTCTGACGTTGTTTTTGTTCAGGAGTGGCTTGACAAGAGGATACAACATTTGAAGCCCATGTCCAGCCTCAGTCCACTCCTTGTAACATAGTAACATACATAGTAGATAAGGTTGAAAAAAGATTGAAGTCCATCGAGTTCAACCTATACAAATCTAAAATACTTACAAAAAGCTCCAGTTAAGCTTAAATAACCCCATTAAAATGTGACCCATTTAATACTAGCAATCATATCCATGAATTTTGTTTATATACAGAAATTTATCCAGACTATTTTTAAATGTATCAATGGTATTGGCATTCACTACCTCCTTTGGTAATGAGTTCCACAATTGTATTGCTCTTACAGTGAAAAAACATTTCCGTTGCAGGAGATTAAATCTCCTTTCCTCCAACCTTAAATTATGACCTCTTGTCAGAAACAATTTTCTTGGAATAAACAGAGCTTCTGCCATCTCTGTATATGGGCCTTGAATATATTTATATAAAGTAATCATGTCACCTCTCAAGCGCCTTTTTTCTAAAGAGAACAGACCCAGTTTGACTGGCCTCTCCTCATAGGTTAATTTCTCCAATCCCCTTATTAGCTTTGTGGCCCTTCTCTGAACTTTTTCTAGTTCTGCAATATCTTTTTTATCAATCGGTCCCCAGAACTGCACTCCAAACTCAAGGTGAGGTCTTACCAGGGCTTTATATAATGACAGAATTATGCTTTCCTCCCTTGAATCAATGCCTCTTTTAATACATGCTAGTATCTTATTAGCGTTTGAAGCCGCTGCCCTGCATTGTGCACTCATCTTTAACTTGTTATCTATTACTACTCCCAAATCCCTTTCCTCCTGTGTTTGGCTAAGTCTTGTCCCATTTAAAAAATACGTAGCCTGCTTATTTTTACTTCCAAAATGTAGAACCTTGCATTTTTCCGTATTAAATCTCATTTTCCATTCACTTGCCCATAGTTCTAATTTTAGCAAATCCCTTTGTAAAGAGAGTTCGTCCTGCTCTGACCTAATGACCTTACTTAACTTAGTATCATCTGCAAAAATAGAGATGTCGCTATTTAATCCTTGCTCCAAGTCATTTATAAAAATATTAAAAAGAACAGGGCCCAGTACTGATCCCTGGGGGACGCCACTGATTACCTTTGTCCAATCTGAGTATGATCCATTTACTACTACTCGTTGCTCCCTATCTTTTATCCAGTTATTTATCCATGAGCTAACATTTTCAGCTATTCCCAGTCCCTTAATTTTGTGCATTAATCTCTCATGTGGCACTGTATCAAATGCCTTTGCAAAATCTAAGTATATCACATCAACTGATTCCCCTTTATCTATATTTTTACTTACTTCCTCGTAGAATCTAATTAGATTAGTTTGACATGATCTATTTCTCCTAAAGCCATGCTGATTAGAACTCATAATCTTGTTTACACGAATATGCTCATCACTTTTGAATGGCCTTTTCCTGACAATCCTTTCCAGGCTGCGGTCATCCCTGCTGCTTATGCACATTTTTCTTCCACACTTTTCCATTCCACATAACTTTCTATTAATGTGCTTTGATACAGAACTTTGGGAACATCCAACTTCTTTTGCAATTACCTTTTGAGGCTTTCCCTCCTTATGGATAGTGTCAATGATGGTTTTCTGCACAACTGTCAGGTCAGCAGTCTTTCCCATGATTGTGATTCTTACTGAACCAGACCATTTAAAGGCTCAGGAACCCTTTGCATGTGTTATGGCTTAATTAGCTGCTTAGTGTGGGACACTTTGAGCCTAGAATATTGCACCTTTTCACAATATTCCAATTTTCTGAGATTGTGGATTTGGGGTTTTGATGAGCTGTAAGCCATAATCATCACAGTTATGACAAATCACGGCTTGAACTATCTTGCTTTGCATGTAATGAGTCTATCTCATATATTAGTTTCACCTTTTAAGTTGCATTAGTGAAATAAATTAACTTTTGCACAATATTCTAATTTTTCGAGTTTCACCTGTAGTGTTGGAGTTGACAATATGCGAAGTAATGTGTGGGTGGCAGAAGGTATTATTCCTTAATGTCTTGAAATGTTCTTATCTTACCCTGATTGTCTAGTATTATTTGATGTAACAATCTTAGTCCCCTCTACCTCCAAACTGCAAATGGTTTAGTTGTATGCTCCGCAGGAAAGTCTGGATTTCCCAAGAACGGTAAAAAGTTGGTAATTGCATTACTTGTCTGTAAACATTTGCAGATATTCCTCATGCCTGGTTAACAGAACAAACTAGTTTTAACTTGCTAAGTCTATATTTCCTGTGTTTCCATATGAACTGAGTTAATGATTTATTAATATTAGTGAGATCAATTTTCAGTGGGAGTATTTGTAACATGTATAATAGTTTGGGGAACACTATAATGTTGATGATGTTTATTCTTCCTTAATGGGATAAGGGAAGAAAGTTTGGTCCAGCTTTTAAGCTGTTCTGAAATGAAATGGAAAAGTGGGATGAAGTTAATCTTGTATCAGTCATGTTTTTTTTATTGGAACCCAGGTCGATTTTACCACTCTAAATTGAAATTGAGAGAAGGGGTCCCCCTTCTCTGGGTGTAACCACAAGGTTTCTGATTTATTATAATTGACTTGGTAACCTGAGATATTACTGTAGTCGTCAATTAAATCCATAATTCTAGGTGTATTAGTTTTAGGGTTGTGGAAGAATAATACCATATCATCAGCATGTCGTATTACCTATCTGTAGGCCCTCTATTCTACTTCTAATTTGTATGGCCATCGGTTCTAAAGCCAGGTTAAACAGCAGGGGAGACAAAGGGCACCCCTGCCTGGTTCCCCTTTGTAGTAGAAATCTGGAGGATACAGAGCCATTGACTATTACAGCTGCTTTGTGGGTTGGAGTAAAGGGTTGTTATTAATGACTGAAAGGGTCCTTGAATACCGAAACTGTCTAGAGTGGAAAATAGATGTTCCCATAGGACTTAATCAAAGGTTTTTTTCTTCGTGTTAACTGCCACCAGGAAGGCCTGTGGCAAGTCAACTGTGGATCTAGTGTGTTTATGTTTCCAATAATAAGACAGCATTATGTGTAGATAAAATTTGAATTTGACATGCATCACCTATTTTGTAGCTAACTCTCCTAAAAATGGGATAAACCATGAATATGTATACCTAAGTACTATACGCTAATCACTGAGCTATTGTTTTCTCCTCACTCCCTAACTACCTACAGCCATGCCTGGCTCACTTAAGGGTCAAATTGCCATGACTTCATTCCCACCTTACCCAATAAAGACACAGACACATATTTGGAGGTATAAGACCGTGAAGCAAGGTCGCGTTTATTAAAACAAAACCAGGCAAACTCTAAACTTATTTAACTTGTGAAGCTTAAGGCTTATATCGAAAGGTGGCGGCATCTGAGACTAATCTATATCCTATACCTAACAATAACTTAGTATCTACAGCAAGCGTAGTGAGGTCACCGGCCCGGATTGGTTGTCGCAATGCTCCTGCCGAGCATTGCCCTTCAGGGGCTGGCATCATCCTCAAGGTGTTTCTAGGTCAGCATGCCCGCGGGGAGAGGCGTTACAAGCTGCAACTTGCAACATCATGCCCCTTCCATTAGCTCCACCACACCCTCACGGAAACCATAACAATTATTCGGCCGGGACCCCGCCATGCCAGCTGGTGACTTCTACCTTCACTCCAGAAATAGCTCCAGACCCATAAAGGTCATCATCAGACGCAAGACGCACAACAAACGTCCTTGATGTGAAGCAAAAATTGTTACCACTTTGGACTTACGATCAGCTAGCCTGATTAGGCATGCCCCCGCCAAAGTCCTACAACCACCCTAATGGCAGCCGTTCCCTCAGTGCCGCCCCTTGCCCTGAAAAAACTAATAATTCAACATGTTAACAACAAGGGAGGGACGGCGGGGAAAAAACCTTTCTCCAGTAGTTGCAGACAAGAAAGAGGAAGTGTTCCAGCATCCATGTACTTTTATAACAGGTAAGAGTCCCCACCCCACACATTGCAAGTTTGCAACAAATGTTGCAAACTCACACACTGCACAGCTTCACATTTCAGTCAGGCAGCATAACCCTTAAGACGTTACATGCACAAATATGCCTTCCACTACCATAAGGGTCAAATCGCCATGACTTCATTCCCACCTTACCCAATAAAGACACAGACACATATTTGGAGGTATAAGACCATGAAGCAAGGTCGCGTTGATTAAAACAAAACCAGGCAAACTCTAAACTTATTTAACTTGTGAAGCTTAAGGCTTATATCAAAAGGTGGCGGCATCTGAGACTAATCTATATCCTATACCTAACAATAACTTAGTATCTACAGCAAGCGTAGTGAGGTCACCGGCCCGGATTGGTTGTTGCAATGCTCCTGTCGAGCATTGCCCTTCAGGGGCTGGCATAATTCTCAAGGGGTTTCTAGGTCAGCAGGCCCGCAGGGAGAGGCGTTACAAGCTGCGACTTGCAACATCATGCCCCTCCCGTTAGCTCGACCACACCCTCACAGAAACCATAAAAATTATTTGGCCGGGACCCCGCCATAAAAGATACTACCTATATGCCCCCATAATGGAGCTCTTGCCACCACCCCTAGGGGCTAGCTAGATAACATGCCGCCTAAGTGCACCTGATAAATTAGCCAAAAACAACTCTAAGCCTTCTTCCGTTAAGTGGATCCTGTCCGGCCTATACAGCCACTTGCAGTCCCCCAAGATGTTATTGTGCCTGATTACAAAACCACCTTCCTCCACGATCAACCTCCCCACATCACTGTTCAGCTTTTTCCGAATACAGTAAGCTGAACGGTGCACCCTCACATATTGCCACTGCAAGCGAGCAATCACATTTGACCATGCCACTCGCACCCCTGGGAAACGTGCTTTCAACCACCTCACATCAGACTGAATGATAACCACTAATTCCAGCACAGGCAAACTCCCCACATCATTTCCCCCCAGATGCAGCACTATCAAGGAAGGCCGCCCCCAGCAAAGGAAGTCCTCCTCCGGACAAGCCGGCAAATCACTCCACAGCATTCCCCTCCTCCTCAGCCATCTAATTGAAACCGCATCTGGTCGAAATCCCAGCTGCTGGCCGCCCGGGCGCTTCAAAGCGTGAATGGCTGCCCAGTGGACGTACGAATGGCTGACTATCCACGCTCTACAAGGAGGGGTTCTTAAACCTAAAATAAATGAGAACCAGCATTACTAAACACTCCTCAACTCACTCAATCCCCATACTATCTATACGTTACTCCTAAGGGGTCTAATGTATAACCTATACCTTTTTGAACTCCACCTCCCCAACTTCTTGATCTCCCGCTCCGATGCCCCAGCGGCAGCCGCGCTGGTGGCTGCTCCGATGCGGAATGAGTGGGGAGCAATGACCCCAGGTCTAAGCTGACCCGCTTAGCTGCTTCCTCCAACACCCGCCTAAACTGAAATCTGGACAAGTTGGACCCATCCGCATGAATGAAAAATTAGCCGGGGTTCCCCGGTCTCCTAGCCGAAAACTCGGAAGAAAGCCGGACGGGCAACACTCTAAACAATCCTGCTGCTGTATGGATAACCACGCACCTTTCCTGATCAGTCTTTGATCTGGGGATAAACAACAATAGCGCCTGCAAGTCAAACCTGACGTGCTGCACTTGGATACTACTACCTTCTGACGACCTGGTTGGGCTAACTAGCTCTCCTATCCTGAAAGCCCCAAAGAAAGCAACCACGAACGCCGCCCTGAACAAACCTACCTCAGACTCATCTGCACACACCTCCGGAAGCACTGCCAGTAGCGCCCCCAGCCGCTGTACTGTAATGGGCTCACGCCTATCTGCTGACTTAGCCTCAATCCTTTCCCAACATTTCATTACCTGCCTAACCAGGAAGGTACTCGTCCCATCCGGGAGACCCTTTCACTTAGCAAAAAAGGACAATTCTCTCCCCCCACCGTTTCGGATCTCCTGCCCGGCACGTCCCTGCATGCTCGCTACTTCTGTGAGCAACCTACCGCCCCTACCCCATTGCCCAGCACCATCAAGCCCCCTAGGGCCCAAACCTCCATGGCCAACATAAGCCCCAACATGCGACTCCATCTGCCAGGTGCCTGCCCCCCTATGCTAGCCACCATATGCCCCAACTTGCGTCTCAAGTTGCCAGGTGCCTGCCCCCATATGCCTGCCCCCAGCCTATGCCTGTCCGCCTCTCCCGGATCCCTGACTCACCTCCACTGCTGCCATGACCAAACCGGAGACCCAACTGCTCCTGACCGCGCCTGAAACCAGAAGTGACATCATACTCGCGGCGCCCGGAAGTGACGTCACGACCGTGACTACCGGAAGGGATGTCACCGCCGCCCCGCACCGAACAGAAGACATCGCCAGATGAGGACGCACTGCCCGCCGCTCCCAAGAGGACCACGCCGCCTACCGCAGGAACACCCGCCGGACCTCCATGGACGACGCCGGACTACCCGCTACCCACCGAGATGCTCGGACTCGCTCCCGCCGAGAGGGCCTGAATCAAGGCCGCAACCACCACCCGTGCCGCCTCCGGAACAGGTAAGTCAGGTAAATACCCAACCCCGGAGTAGGCCGCAGACCCACCGGAACCACCAATGACAGAGGGGGCACCATGTGGGCCGCGATCCACACCTCCCAAGGCTACAGAGGGAGGGGAGGGATCTACTAGGCCACCAGGCAGAAACACGCGGTGCAGGCCTGAAGGCCCACCGCTCAATTCCAAGCCCTCCTGTTCCCGGGCCACAAGCGCACCCGCAGGCCCTAAAACGGGCCCGCCGGCCCGCCCGCGCCCCTGGAAAACCTGCCCCCGCTCCAAAACTTTGCGCTCCCGGCCCACCAGCGCATCCCCAGGCCCCAAACTAGGCCGGCCCGCCCGCGACCCTGGGTATCCTGCCCAACCCTAAACACCTCCGGGAGGCCGATTGAGCCATCCGGGGCCCCCTCCTCCCCCCCATTGTCCCCAACACCCCCAGAACCCAGCCCCGAATCTGAAAGACCCTCCCCCTGGGACATAGTGAAAAGGGAGGGGGAGGATGACAAGCCAGAAGGCTCCCCCAACTCCTGAGAAGGATTGAGGCCTACCCCCTGGGAAGGACTGAGGCCTACCTCCCCTGCACCCAAACTAACACCTCTCCCCCTAACAGATACTCGCCGTGACACTGGCGAAGACTCTCTCAGCCGCTTCGGAGGGACCGACTGATGCCTAGGCCGCACCATCATGCCAACAGAAAAAAACTTTCTCCAGCAGTTGCAGACAAGAAAGAGGAACAGTTCCAGCATCCATGCACTTTTTTAAAACTGTTTTATTTGTAAATTATCATATTTCACTGAGAAGTGTGTGAGAAGTTTAGCTCCCTGTGTGTAACCACCAGTGCTGCAGAGAATGCATAGCTGTCTGATATTAGGCAAATGAGCTTCTACACACAGGGAGCTAAACTTCTCACACACTTCTCAGTGAAATATGATAATTTACAAATAAAACAGTTTCTCAGCAGACCACATATAACTTAGTGCAGCTTTAGTGAGCCAGGCATGTCAGCAGGCCCGGCGCTTGCACAAGGCAACTTAGGCAAACGCCTTAGGGCGCCCCAGCAGTGGGGCGCAAATTTGAGAGCAGTGATTTTTTTTCCTCACATTTTTTTTTATATACTTTATTAGTGGCGAACTTCCAGGGTCCCAAAGGTCACATAAACCATTTGTTGTGGCCATCGGGCCCTGAAGATCCACCACTTGCGAGGGCCCAGGTCAGCACCGCTCCTAACTTCCAAATCAATTAAGGTGCCTCAGTGCCGGTATAACTCTTCCTCCAGGCTCCTCCAATGCATGTGCTGCGCTCCCTCTGTTACCCAATAGTGACTAGTATTCCGCTCTCCCCAGCGGCACATCCGGCTTTCACTGTCTGACAGTGAATACACAGGACAGCTCAGCTGAATAATGTTACCCCCCCCCCCCAGTGTGCGTGTGTGCGGTACAGCAGTAGGCAGTGTGAGCGCACAGCAGACCTGTAATCCACCACCGGTCTACAACCGCTTTCAGTAAACCAGCCTGAAATGACCTGACCCCAACCTGGTGACAGCTCTACTGTTGCCCAGGCATGGCACACACTACTCCTGTCATGGCTGAGGGAGCCCTGGTCCTGGTAAGAGTAAAACATATACAGGAATACTTACTTCTAGGGACCACTCTGTGAGGGCACTTCTGCCTATCAGTGTACACATGTGAACAGCACATACTTCACAATAAGGGCAAACTTTGGCACAGTAGATACTTGTATATTGTGTATGTATATATATAGTGGGTGTAAATATATATTATATATATATATAGTGGGTGTAAATATATATCATATATATATATATATATATATAGTGGGTGTAAATATATATTATATATATAGTGGGTGTATATATATATATATATATATAGTATGTAATTGGGGGGGGGGGGCAAAATTTATCCTCGCCTGTGTGACCAAAAATCCTAGCACCGGCCCTGCATGTCAGTTAGTGACTTCCTGGCTGTAGGCGAGTGAGGAGAAAACAATAGCTCAGTGATTAGAGTATAGTACTTAGGTATACATATTTAGTGAACCACCGTGGATGGTTTATCCCATTTTTATGATAGTCAGCTGCAAAATAGGTAATGCATGTCAATTGCAAATTGTATCTACACCTAATGCTTTATTTAAATAGCCTATAATAATTTTGGTGTATAATGCCCCTTTAAGTATTAATTGTATGCATTTTGTAATTGCTTTTGTTCTAAAAAAAATATTCTGATATTGTATGATGTGATTATCCCCCTTAATACTTCCTTGGCTGTTTCCCAAAACAATAGAGGGTTATGTAAATGTTGTGCATTCATTTTTCTATATTTTCCTTTAAAATACTTTTTAAACATTTGTTTCAATTATAAACATATATTTTATATTTTATATGTATAAATGTGTGTGTAATACTTAATTTTAATGTGTTTTACATGTGTTTTGTTATACTTTTATTCTAGCCCCAACACTTTATTTAAGGTCTCAAGTCTCATGGTGTTTTTAGCGATGCTATGTGTTGCACTTGAGGGCATTGCGGAACTCACAACTTGTAATATAAGCAATGTTAGGCGCGGCTGCACAATCAGTAGCGCTTTATTTGTAATCTAGGCCTTAATTGGAAAGCTGCACACTATAACTGAATCATAAACGTTTTATTTTGGCCCTTTATATTGTAAGAGCATGTGTAATACGTTAAAGCAGGCATTGATTTGCATTGCTGCTGCACATAGGCAAATTTTCTCTCACCGCTCACCTACAGACAACGCTGGTATTACGGGTTTTTACAAACCCGGCGTTAGCCGCAGAAAAGTGAGTGGAGAGCAAAATTTAGCTCCACATCTCACCTCAATACCAGCGCTGCTTACGGTAGCTGTGAGCTGGCAAAAAGTGCTCATGCACGATTTCCCCATAGGAATCAATGGGGGAGAGCCGACTGACACCTGCAAAAAAGCAGCGTAAAGCTCCTAACGCAGCCCCATTGATTCCTATGGGGAAACACTTTTTATGTCTACACCTAACACCCTAACATGAACCCCAAGTCTAAACACCCCTAATCTTACACTTATTAACCCCTAATCTGCCACCCGACATCGCCAATATCTACATTATAAATATTAACCCCTAATCTGCCGCTCCAGACACCGCTCCCACCTACATTATGTTTTTTAACCCCTAATCTGCTGCCCCCAACATCGCCAACACCTACATTATATTTATTAACCCCTAATCTGCCACCCCCAATGTTGCTGCAACCTACCTACACTTATTAACCCCTAATCTGCCGCCCCCAACGTCACCGCCACTATATTAAAGTTACTAACCCTTAAACACCCCCCTAACTTAAATATAATTTAAATAAATCTAAATAAAATTACTACAATTAATTAAATTATTCCTATTTAAAACTAAATACTTACCTATAAAATAAACCCTAAACTAGCTACAATATAACTAATAGTTACATTGTAGCTAGCTTAGGGTTTATTTTTATTTTACAGGCACCTTTGTATTTATTTTAACTAGGTAGAATAGTTATTAAATAGTTATTAAGTATTTAATAGCTACCTAGTTAAAATAAATACAAATTTACCTGTAAAATAAAATTATACCTAACACTACACTATAATTAAATGAATTCCCTAAATTAACTACAATTAAATCTAAAGTATGAACCCCCCCCCACTAAAATAATAAAATAATTACAAGTTTTTTAAACTAATTACACCTAATCTAATCCCCCTAATAAAATAAAAAAGCCCCTCAAAATAAAAAAAGCCCTACTCTATATAAATTACAAATAGCCCTCAAAAGGGCTTTTTGGGGGGCATTGCCCCAAAGTAATCAGCTCTTTTACCTGTAAAAAAAAGTACAATACCCCCCCCAACATTAAAACCCACCACCCACACACCCAACCCTAATACCCCCTTAATAAAACCTAACACTAACCCCTTGAAGATCACCCTACCTTGAGAAGTCTTCACCCAACCGGGCCGAAGTCCTCAACGAAGCCGGGCGAAGTGGTCCTCCAGACGGGCAGAAGTCTTCATCCAAGCCGAGAAGAAGCGGTCCTCCAGATGGGCAGAAGTCTTCATCCAGATGGCATCTTCTATCTTCATCCATCTGGCGCGGAGCGGCTCCATCTTCAAGACATCCGACGCGGAGCATCCTCTTCAAATGACGTCCAACTGAAGAATGATGGTTCCTTTAAATGACGTCATCCAAGATGGCGTCCCTTCGATTCAGATTGGCTGATAGAATTCTATCAGCCAATCAGATTTAAGGTAGAAAAAATCCTATTGGCTGATTCAATCAGCCAATAGGATTGAGCTTGCATTCTATTGGCTGATCCAATCAGCCAATAGAATGCCAGCTCAATCCTATTGGCTGATTGGATCAGCCAATAGGATTGAACTTCAATCCTATAGGCTGATTGCATCAGCCAATAGGATTTTTTCTTAGGTTTATGTTAGGGTGTTAGGTGTAAACATAACTTTTGTTTCCCCATAGGAATCAATGGGGCTGAGTTACGGAGCTTTATGCTGCTTTTTTGCAGGTGTTAGGCTTTTGTTCAGCTTGCTCTTCCCATTGATGTCTATGGGGAAATCGTGCACAAGCACGTACAACCAGCTCACCGATGACTTAAGCAGCGCTGGTATTGGAGTGCGATATGGAGCTCAATTTTGCTCTACGTTTACTTCTTGCCTTTTAACGCTGGGTTTATAAAAACCTGTAATACCAGCGCTGTAGGAAAGTGAGCGGTGACAAGAACGTGCAAGTTAGCACCGCACCCCTCATAATGCAAAACTCGTAATCTAGCCATAAGATTTTTTTATTTTTTGTAAGTTAGTTTAGAGGGGGGTTAGGTGTTAGTTTAGTTCTAGTTTGCATTAGGAGCTGGTGGTTTAGGCTTTAATCTCCTAGCCACCCCCTATACCTATATGGGGGTTGATTAGGTGATTATTGATTGTTACCATTTATTAGGCCTTAATCTCCTTACCTGCTCTAATACCTGTATGGGGATTGATTAGGTGATTAGGTCAGGGCAGCTTTGGGGTTAATAGTGCATTTATCTAGAATTTTTAAAACATTATGAATTCTTATGTATGATGCATATTCTTTTAACTATTGTATATAAATTAATATTTATTTATTTTTTCTTGTTGTGTTATTTGCTTAAAAATAAATATATATTTAAAAATGTATATTCATGTTACAAAATGCATTAGCATTACAATTGTTTTATTACATAACAGGCATGCAGTTATATAGTACTATAATTATAATGCAACTGTCTTTATAACATAAATATCTATTTTAAAAATATATTTATATTTACAATAACAAATGCATCAAGCAACAATATCTACATTTTAATTTATATATCCACTACTTAAACTAATATGAATTATACATGGTCATGCATTTTATTTCAAAGAATGTACATATAATGTAGTCAGGCCTTGCATTGATATTCAAAATTTAAACAGTTATGCGTGTATATTGCATAATGGTTTAACTATTGCATATAAATTAAAATGTGTTAATGTTAGCTTGTTGTGTTAATTAGTAATAAGATATATATATATATATATATATATATATATATATATATATTAATATAAATTTATGTTATAGTAGTCAGTGGGATCAAATTATATTTCTACATAACAGGCATTCAGTTATGTAGCCCTATAATATTAATTATACTGAATAAAATTAGAAATACATAAAAAGCAAAATTAATTTATATTCAAATATTTAAACATTATGCATTCTACATAACAATGCATTATTTTAAATATTGAATATTTATGTATAGGGCCTTAGCTTCTACAGTTAGTTTTAGGTTATGGCAGGGGGTCAATGTTTAAATGATATGCATAGTCATGTAAAATGCATATTGTTTAAAGTATTGTAGATATCTTAAAAGGGATTTAATGGTTGCTTAGTATTTTAAACATAAACATATATTTTCAATATATATTTATGTTTGAAATAATAGCAAGCAACTATTAAATCCCTTTTAAGATATCTCCAATACTTTAAATAATCAACATTGTGGATGAAAATACATATTTTGTCAAAGAGATGAGGAAAATGCTGGAGGGACGTCAAAATCTATCTGGCCTAGCCAGCCTCCTGGAACTCAGCGCCGGACCGGAATTGAGCCCCGGTCCACCGCTACTTAAAAGGGGTGTCGATCGGGTAGGGTGCAGGGGATCAAGTCAGTCTTTCAGTATGTTTTCGGCAATTTGATGAGGCACCTAGGGATACTTGTTTGGGGGTGCTACCTTCTGGGAGGAATTGGGGACCGGATTTGAAGTGTCCACCAAGCGGTCGCCTGCCGGCATTTTAGTGCATCTCTGTGACACATTATTTAAACATTGATGATAACTTTAGCTATGTAGTTTCATAGCTATAATGGGGAATTTTATTATTTATAGTATAGTTTATTATAGTTATTTATTTTTTTGACAGTAGGTAGTTAGCTGGGCGTTAAATGGGAGTTTTGTTTAGACATGACATCAGTGTAGGCTGTATTAGGGACTTTATTAACAAACTGACTGATGTGTGTGTACACCTTTACAAGCACTCACTTTCCTTAGAGGCTTTTAATAGAACAGTGTTACTGTTGGCAGAGAAAAAATGAAAGGGACAGTCTAGTCAAAATTAAACTTTCATGATTCAAATAGGGCATGCAATTTTAAACAACTTTCCAATTTACTTTTATCATTAAATTTGCTTGGTTCCCTTTGGTCGTATTTTTGAAAAGCTAAACCTAGGTAGGCTCAAACTAAAACCGTTGAAAACTGCCTCTTAGCTCAGAGCATTTTGAACGTTTTTCACAGTTTGACAGTACTAGTTCATGTGTGTCATATAGATAACATTGTGCTCACACCCGTGGAGTTATTTAGGAGTCTGCACTGATTGGCTAAACTGCATGTCCGTCAAAAGCACTGAGATAAGGGGACAGTCTGCAGAGGCTTAGATACAATGTAATCACAGAGGTAAAAAGTATATTAATATAACCGTGCTGGTTATGCAAAACTGGGGAATGGGAAATAAAGGGATTATCTATATTTTTAAACAATAAAAATACTGGTGTAGACTGTCCCTTTAAAAATTACTTTTATTTAAACGGTTTAAAAATAGGATAGCAACATTAAAAACACAAGAACATTTTGCTGGATAATGATATATTCAATAAACGTATATTTCCTTTCAGCCTGTCAGGTTGCTTATAACTATCATCCAATTATAGACCATTTTAGATTTGATCACATGACCCTATGAGAACCAATCAAATACCTCAAAAAGATATAGGAATATATTTTAAACCCAGAAAACGATGAATTCAGGAAACATATTACAGCACATTTCTGAGAATTTTTAAATTGAAGTTACATCCTTTTTTATGTTTGTGTTTTTATTGTATATGTAACCATAGAAACTAATCTTATTATGTGTATATAAGGCGACACACACCATTGTTATTTTATGCCTGATGAAACAGCCACTTATAGCTGAGAAACGCGTTGCATTGTTGATCTTTTTTTTTTTTTTTTTAAATAATTTTTATTAAGGTTCACCAAGCAGTACAAAGAGAAAGGAACAACCATCAATACACAACAATGATATATAAGCTCAATCGACAATGATGGGTACATTGAATGAAGATATTATAGAACAAGATTGTCTGACAAGCCTTCTGGTTAAAGGTGAGGGCCATTGATGGACCCTTTGTAGTCACATGTCACTTAGAAGGCTGAAGGTAGTTGAGAGGACCCTTATCGGGCCCTTGCTGGGAGGTAGAACCTAATTTTTTTTTTTTTTTCAATTCAAATATGATACATGTATATGCAGATAAGTGTGCTGACCAGAAGATTCTGGTATAGAGAAGTGAGAAGATAGAAAGAGGAGAAAGAAGAAGAAGGGGAAAAAAAGGGGGGGGAGGGGAATTTATTTTTTTAAGAATTAAAATTGTTTTAGTAGTAACTGCCTTGTACTACTTTATTCCTTTTCCTTTCCTGGAGCTGGCTTTAGATTCCTGAACTCATCATTATTCCACCTGGGAGACCAACGTATTACAGTCAGCTGGTACACCAAAATTGTTATTGTTTAAAAAGATAGATAATCCCCTTCATTACCCATTCTACAGTTCTGCACAAACAACACTGTTATATTAGTACACTTTTTAAGTCTGTGATTAGCTTGTATCTAAGTCTCTGCAGATTGCCCCCTTATCTCAGTTCTTTTGACAGACTTGAATTTTAGCCAGTCAGTGCTGACTCGTTTATAACTCAACGGGAGTGAGCACAATGTTATCTTTATGGCACACATGAACTAGCAATGTCTATCTGTGAAAAACTGTCAAAATGCACTGAGATAAGAGGGGCCTTCAAGGGCTTAGAAATTAGCATATGAGTTTACCAAGGTTTAGCCTTCAACAAAGAATACCAAGAGAACAAAGCAAGTTTGAGGATAAAAGTAAATTGAAAAGTTGTATTAGAAGTTGAAAGTAAAGGCATTCGCTTGAGCGCAATTTAATTTAATGTGCGTTGGGATAGCGCGACTTCAGAGCTCAGGTTAAAAGTTACTTAAACACATCAAAATTACATTACATATATTAAAAGGCGAGCGGACAAACTTTTCAATTTGAGAAGTTGTCTGCTTGCCTTTGCGGCATAGGGTCTGTGGACAAAAAGGATCCGCTGCCCCTATCATTACACGCTTAAAGTGAATGTAATGTTGAATGAATGAGTGCCCGGTTTTTAAAAATACTATTAAAAACAGGGGCACTTTCATTTATTAAACTTTACATTGCAGCGTTTTCTTTTAAATATTTACCTTTTTCTTTAGCAAACCCAGACCGGCGATACTCCGCCCCCCGCAGCTCCTCTGTACTTACCTCAGCAATGACAAAACCGGCTTCCTCCAATCATGGCGTGCACCTGGAGATGATTGGCGGAAGCTGGTTTCGTCATTGAGGTGCTAAGTACAGCATGAGAAGCAGGCCAAGGATCACCGGTCTGATTTTGCTAAATAAAAGGTAAGTATTTAAGAAAAATACTGCAATGTAAAGTTTAATGAATGAAAGTGCCCCTGTTTTTAATAGTATTTTTAAAAACCGGACACTTATTCTTTCAGCTTTACATTCACTTTAAGTTAGTGTGTAAAACTGCCCCTTCCCTTGCGTGGTCAATTGGGTTAGAGAAGGGATTGTCAATAATCTCAAGCGAGCTCTCTGTGCTTTCTCTTCACCACCTCAGAGCTGGCAAAGAGTGTAAGAAACAGCAGTCTGATGACCGCTGCTTCTTACATTGTGGGAAGCAGGCTCATGTGTGCTCTGGAGCAGCAAAAGTTTCCCCATTTGGCCAGATGCAGTAACTAACTCTTCCATTTTTTATTTAATCTTATCTGAGTGCTTGTAAGTGAGTGCTGGACTTCCTCTGTGTGTTGTAATTTGTTTTGTAATTTTCCCTATGGACCTTCCACCCAGACTTGTCTGGGGTTAACTGTCTGGGACTCTGGGGACAGTTCAGCTGCCTGTGAGTGCTATTAGCACCCAGGGCTGAGCATGTTGCAGCATCATTGGATGTGTACCAAGTCCAGTCTGAAAGTGTAGTCCCCTTCCGTGTTTTGTATATGTCTAGGGTGATTACATAAGTCTGTACACCCTTGACTTGTTTCCAGTTTTTTTTATTTAGAGTTTGCCATGTATGGCTGCATTAGGAACCAAGGTTTTGGGAGAGACCTCGACGTGGTACCTGGGCTTGTCCCATTTGACCAGCTGCAGTAACTAACTCTTCCATTTTTGCTTTTAATCTTATCTGAGTGCTTGCAAGTGAGTGCTGGACTTCCTCTGTGTGTTGTAATTTGTTTTGCAATGTTCCCTATGGGCCTTGCACCCAGACTTGTCTGGGGTTTACTGTCTGGGACTCTGGGGACAGTTCAGCTGCCTGTGAGTGCTACTGAGCACCCAGGGCTGTGCATGTTACACGGTCATAGGATGTGTACCCAGTCCAGTCTGAGAGTGCAGTCCCCTTCCGTGTTTTGTATATGTCTAGGGTGATTACATAAGTCTGTGCACCCTTGACTTGTTCCCAGTTTGTTTGATTGAGAGTTTGCCTTGTATGGCTGCATTAGGGACCCAGGTTTTGGGAGAGGCCTTGACGTGGTACCTGGGCTTGTCCCATTTGGCTAGATGCTGTAACTAACTCTTCCATTTTTGCTTTTAATCTTATCTGAGTGCTTGCAAGTGAGTGCTGGACTTCCTCTTTGTGTTGTAATTTGTTTTGTAACTTTCCCTATGGGCCTTGCACTCAGACTTGTCTGGGGTTAACTCTCTGGGACTCTGGGGACAGTTCAGCTGCCTGTGAGTGCTATTGAGCACCCAGGGCTATGCATGTTGTAGGGTCATAGGATGTGTACCCTAGTCCAGTCTGAGAGTGCAGTCCTCATTCCATGTTTTGTATATGTCTAGGGTGATTACATAAGTCTGTGCACCCTTGACTTGTTACCAGTTTCCAATATAGAAGAAGAGATTCAAATCTGAGGTAGATAAAAAAAGCTTTATTGGTAAACATCCAAGTAAAAACACATGTTAGAATCGGACTAACAGGTTTTACGCGTTTCGGCTGAGAGCCGTATTCATAAACCTTGTTACCAGTTTGTTTGATTGAGAGCTTGCATTGTTTGGTTGGTTTAAGGAC
The DNA here is from genome assembly GCF_027579735.1 of Bombina bombina. Lineage (NCBI taxonomy): Eukaryota > Metazoa > Chordata > Amphibia > Anura > Bombinatoridae > Bombina > Bombina bombina. The sequence continues at coordinate 613,288,630 of NC_069501.1, read as the reverse complement.
CCAGGTCTTAGAAGGGACCTTGACTTCATACCTGGGATTGTCCCATTTGGCCAGAAGCGGTAACTAACTTTTCTATTTTTGCTTTTAATCTTAGCTAAATGCTTGCAAGTGAGTGCTGGACTTCCTCTGTATGTTGTGTATGTATATATATATATATATATATATATATTATTATTATTATTATCAGGTATTTGTAGAGCGCCAACAGATTCCGCAGCGCTGTAAACATAGTCGGTGTACAGGATAGCTTTTGTAGGGGTCAAGTGGGTAGCGGGCCCTGCCAAAGAGTTTCACTGTTGTAGTCGGCTCTTATGAAGCGATCTGTAAACAGCTGGGCCCATAGGCTTACATTCTAAGGGGTTCAAGGGGAAAGCAATGGCGTTAGGGAAGGTTAGTGTTGGTTGTATGCATCCCTGAATAGTAGAGTTTTTAGGGAGTGATTGACGCTGTAAAAACTAGGGGAGAGTCTTATGGAGTGAGGCAGGGAATTCCACAAGATGGGGGCCAGTCTGGAGAAGTCCTGTAAACGTGAATGTGAGGAAGTAACAAGAGAGGAGGAGATCCTGGGCTGATCGAAGGGGACGGGAGGGAGAGTATCTAGAGACAAGTTCTGAGATGTAGGGGGGAGCAGTGCAGTTGAGAGCTTTATATGTCAGGGTGAGGATTTTATGTTTAATCCTAGAGGCAAGAGGAAGCCAGTGAAGGCATTGGCAGAGAGGTGCAGCAGATGAAGAGCGACGAGTAAGGAAGATGAGCCTGGCAGAGGCATTCCTAATGGATTGTAAAGGAGCTATGCGGCAGCTAGATAGACCAGAGAGGACGGAATTGCAGTAGTCGAGGCGGGAAAGGATGAGAGAGTGGATTAAAATCTTGGTTGTATCTTGTGTAAGGAAATGTCTAATTTTAGCGATGTTTTTAAGGTGGAAGCGGCAGGCTTTAGCCAAGGACTGAATGTGAGGACTGAAGGAAAGATCTGAGTCAAGTGTGACCCCAAGACATCGGGCGTGTGGGGTAGGGGTAATGATGGAATTATCAACAGTTATAGAAATTTTGGGGGTGGAGACATTGGAAGAAGGGGGAAAAATAAGGAGTTCAGTTTTGGAGAGATTTAGCTTAAGGTAGTGAGAGGACATCCAAGATGAGATGTGAGAAAGACAGTTAGTGACACGGGTTAGTAAGGAAGGAGGTAGGTCTGGTGCAGAGAGGTAGATTTGGGTGTCATCGGCATACAAATGGTATTGAAACCCATGGGACTTTATTAAGGAACCTAGTGACGACGTGTAGATTGAAAAGAGAAGGGGACCAAGGACAGAGCCTTGAGGTACCCCAACAGAAAGTGGTAACGGGGCAGAGGATGCTCAGGAGAAGGCTACACTAAATGTACGGTTAGTCAGATAGGAAGAGAACCACGAGAGAGCTGTGTCACAGATGCCAAAGGATTGGAGGGTTTGGAGCAGAAGAGGGTGGTCAACAGTGTCAAAGGCTGCAGAAAGGTCAAGGAGGATAAGCAGAGAGAAGTGGCCTTTGGATTTTGCTGTAAGTAGGTAATTGGTAACCTTGACAATTGCTGTCTCTGTAGAGTGATGGTAACGAAATCCAGATTGCAGTGGGTCAAGAAGAGAGTTTAGTGTAAGGAAATGGGATACTGGTATATGATTTATGAATTTATGATTTCTTGGCCATTTTTCAGAGAATATGAATGAGAACACAAAAACTTTTCTTTCACTCATGGTTAGTGTTTGGCTGAAGCCATTTATTATCAATAAACTGTGTTTACTCTTTTTAAATCATAATGGTTGTATTAGCCTGAGGAAACAGCCCATGGGAGGCTGAGAAACGTGTTGCTTGTTTTTAAATAAACTACTGATTTTATTTAACCCACTTGCTGTTGGGTGAATTCATCATCTGACTGAGAGAGGATCCTGCTCATGTGGAAGTACAGTCTACTGGGCGGCTAAGAGGTTCCAGTTCGCTAATACTGCACCTAAAGGTGCGCTACACACTGTAAGTGGAACCTTTAATCCTTTTATCTGCTTGCCAAAATTGTGCTAGGCTATGGTAGCTCTGTTTTTCACTTACAGGAACGATTGCAACATTCATTCATCACCTGATCTGTTGACAGACTTGCCATATGCAGTGAGCTGGACTACTGGTTTTGTTCCAGCCTGCCCCACTAGCACCATTGGGTGCTCCACTTTTGTGAGTACCCTCATTTATATCACTCAGAAAATAGTTTTTATCTAGACGTTACTAGGCCATATTGGCACCTCTGTGTTCTCTCCTCTTTAAATCATAATGACAACAGAAACTACCCAAATGACCCTGATCAAAATGTTTACATACCCTGGTGATTTTGGCCTGATAACATGCACACAGGTTGACACAAAGGGGTTTTAATTTCTATTAAAGGTAACCATCCTCACCTGTGATCTGTTTTCTTGTAATAAGTGTGTGTGTATAAAAGGTCAATGAGTTTCTGGACTCCTGACAGACCCTTGCATCTTTCATCCAGTGCTGCACTGACGATTCTGGATTCTGAGTCATGGGGAAAGCAAAAGAATTGTCAAAGGATCTGCGGGAAAAGGTAGTTGAACTGTATAAAACAGGAAAGGGATATAAAAAGATATCCAAGGAATTGAGAATGCAAATCAGCAGTGTTCAAACTCTAATAAAGAAGTGGAAAATGAGGGGTTCTGTTGAAACAAAACCACGGTCAGGTAGACCAACTAAAATTTCAGCCACAACTGCCAGGAAAAATTGTTCGGGATGCAAAGACAAACCCACAAATAACTTCAGGTGAAATACAGGACATGTGGTGTGGCTGTTTCAAGATGCAAAATAAGGAGGCACTTGAAGAAAGATGGGCTGCATGGTCGAGTCGCCAGAAGAAAGCCATTACTATTCAAATGCCACAAAGTATTCCGCTTACAATACACCAAACAGCACAGAGACAAGCCTCAAACCTTCTGACACAAAGTCATTTGGAGTGATGAGACCAAAATTTAGCTTTTTGGCCACAACCATAAATGCTACATTTGGAGAGGAGTCAACAAGGCCTATGATGAAAGGTACACCATTCCTACTGTGAAACACGGAGGTGGATCGCTGATGTTTTGGGGATGTGTGAGCTGCAAAGGCACAGGAAATTTGGTCAGAATTGATGGCAAGATGAATGCAGTATTTTATCAAACAGAATGCCTCATTTTCCACTTCTTGATTAGAGTTTGAACACTGCTGATTTGCATTCTCAATTCCTTGGATAACTTTTTATATCCCTTTCCTGTTTTATACAGTTCAACTACCTTTTTCCTACAGATCCTCTGACAATTCTTTTTCTTTCCCCATGACTCAGAATCCAGAAACGTCAGTGCAGCACTGGATGAAAGATGCAAGGGTCTGTCAGGAATCCAGAAACTCATTTACCTTTTATACACACACACTAATTATAAGCAAACAGATCACAGGTGAGGATGGTTACCTTTAATAGCCATTCAAACCCCTTTGTGTGCGTGTTATCAGGCCAAAAATCACCAGGGTATGTAAACTTTTGATCAGGGTCATTTGGGTAATTTTTGTTGTCATTATGATTTAAAAAGAGTAAACATAATTGATTGATAAGATAAATGGCTTCAGCCAAACACTAACCATGAGTGAAAGAAAAGTTTTTGTGTTATCATTCATATTCTCTGAAAAATGGCCAAGAAATCATAAATTCTGCCAGGGTATGTAAACTTATGAGCACAACTGTATATATAAAACATCCAACATATATAGAAATATGTACATAGAACACATTCTGCTATGTGAAATCATATTCTGCAATGTGAAATATTAATATTTCATGTCAGGTTAGAGCATTTGAGAAAAACACCATCTGGTTTGCTCGCAAGTATGGGTGTTAGGTTTTTTCCACTTTTTGTACTCCATTTAAATCTATTAGGAAATATGTTAATGTGGTTACAATATGTGAAGCTCAGCTTTTTGTGTGCATCAGGTTATCGTTTGTGCGAAAACTTCTTACTTTCAACTTGTAATACGAGCACTACCCGACAAGCACAGAATGCTTACTTCGAGCACAGTTAACGCATGAGCGGGAGCGATACATACAAAGGACCATAAGGCCCAATGACCTAAAGCTCTCTTTAGGTGACATTATCTAACATGTCTTGTCAGTGCTGTGGAGTCCTTCAAAAAACATTTATAAAGGAACATTTAAGCTTGAAAGCTGATTATCTCACCAGGGACGGAGCTTCCATTTGTGCAGGAGTTGCAGTGGCACCAGCGCCCAAGTGCTGGGGGGGCCCATAGCAGCCAGTCTATACCTAGGCATGTGCAGAATGTGTATAATCCTAATGCAGGGGAGACTTTTACTAGAGCAGGTTTATCTATCTACCTCTCTGTCTATCTATTTATCTATCTAACCTTCAATACATTATACAGAGCAACTTGTATAGTATCTAAAGGGAATGAATGGGATACTCCTTACCCCAATATTTTTTCAGAATTAAATTATATTAGTTTGTGATAAACTATCGACAGGTTGTTGCCATATTGTCACTCAACAATCCATTATCGGCTATGACTCTCACATTGTTCATGTGCTATTATGTATAATAGCACATAAACACAAACACATAGATATTCACACTCTCTCTCACACACACACTCTCACACGCTAACACTCACACTCTTACGCACTAACCCACTCTTTCTCTCTTACACACACAAAGACACTAACGCTCTCACACACTCACGCACATTCTCTCTCACACACACACAAATATACTCACTCTTTCACACACAGTCTCACACACACACAGAAAGACACTGACTGACAAGCACAGACACAGACTCTCTCATGCACAAAGACATTTACACACACAGACACACTCCCACACTCAGACACACTCCCATACAAAGACACACAGTATGTTGCAAATTCACCTATTTGGCTGTGGCTGTTTCCCACCCATCACAGTCATGTCTAGACCTGACTGAGCTTCAAACCCAGACACACAAATGCAAACCTGAACTGTCCGGGTCCTTCCCAGACAGGTGGCAACCCTACTCTAGAAACTATTCACAGGAGGCTACTAAATGGTACGTGGTCTAGGAAATAAAAATTAGTAGGAAATACTCTGGGATCTTAATGCGTACATTTACTCCTCACCATAAATGCCATCCCTATATATCGTCTGGCCAGCCCTAGCTGCTGTGGCCCACCAGGAAATCTTCTGGTGTCCTGGGAGGCCAATCCGGCCTTGGTGTTTATAGATATATAAGGTGCATTTTGGGTGTGGGGGAGTAGTAGCTGTATTTGGGGATAAATAGGTGTGATGAACCTAGGTATGCTGTATTCCAATAATATAAACTGAAGATGGGTTCAGTTTAATGTACAGTCTATGATGGCTTTTATATTTAACCTATACTTGTGTTAGTATCCATTGTGTTGAGTTCTCAGAAGATTCAGTAGTATATATTAATGTTATACAATTAATATAATCAACTGTGCTTTTAAATAATGGCATATTTTTTTTTTAAAAAAGTATATAGTGTATGCTTCCAGAGAATAAAATATGTCTCTATCGGCTTCATAAGTGCAAATTTCAGATGTTCAGATTTAGTATTTTTGCGATGACTTGAAACAACATGTACTGGGTTTTTTAATGTCATGAGTGGATTATGATTTATATGAACAGGTCTGGAAAGCAGTATGATACAAAAACTCACATATTGTTCTGAAATTTCTACTTAAAGGAATCAAAAATTAAAGGAAAAAAAATGCTCTAATATGTTTTATTGTTGCACTATAGCTTGTTTGCAGGTGGTTAAACACATAGCTAAAGTCAGCTCCAGAGTAGCAATGCATTGCTGGGAGCTATTTGAAAACATCTGCTGAGCCAATGACAAGCCAAACGTGTGTAGCCACCAATCATCAGCTAGCTCTCAGGGGTGAAGGATATGTACATATTCCTTTTCAACAAAAGATACCAAGAGAACTAAATGTGAAAATAGAAGTGGATTTAAAAGTTGCTTAAAATGACATGCTCTATCATGAATCTTACCAGTTTAATTTTGACTCTTTTCTCTTTAAACGTTGTGTCAGTTACATGCATTTATGGTATTTCAGTTATTTTCTGTTATTCATTGTGGTATTTTAGTGTCAGTGGGTAGCCACATTTACAGTGTGTGAGTGGCTCCCAAATAAAAATACACAAGTTGTTGTATGATTGTGACAAACAGGTTATTTTGGTTACCCATCTATTTGCCTAAGTGCCATGTCTGTACTGTCTCCTCCCTGCGCTCCCATGGGCAGGACTTTCACCTCCTCCCCCACTGTAAGCATGAAGAGAGTGCCTGCAGACAAACACACAATGCCTCTGGGACAGTGCGGTTTGATGTTGCAAGCTTGGCCACAACACCAAATTGTGCAGTTCTGAATCAATAACATGGTGAATTATTTAGCAGGCTAAAGCAGAGCATAGAGAGGCAGAGAGAGGCACAGATACTACCCAGCAATAATGTGTGGCTATTAAATACAGCAGAAAATAACCCAGATCCATGCGTCAAACCATTCTGCCCTCTGACTATGTCTATCCTCAGTTACTTTTATAGATTATTGATAAAAAAAAATTGTCCCATTCTTTATCCCCTTGTTCCATCCATTCTAGAAAGCACTGCCATACATTATAGTGTCAAGCTGCTTCTCATGCATTTTGTTATGCTGTTGCCCTTTCATCTTCTAGCTGTGCATGCAACTGGATTCACAAGGGTTTGTTTCAGGTTAAATCCATATTCTCCTGCCACCCTTGGAAGTGCAGATCCCTGGATCTTTGCCCAGACAGGCTGGTGTCTGGCGGATGCAGGATACAGGATCCCATCATGCCATCTGCTCCTTCCGAGCAGTCTGTTTATGCTGCCAGTCCTGCTTCAGCGCCATCTCCTCCTCACATCAGGGGCTCTGATAATTACAAATCTTGTTATCCTAACAGTCATACTGATTTACTGGTGTTTGTATGTCCAGCTTGTTATTGTGCTCTTGTGCACTCATAACCTATAAATGTCTGTATGTTGTGCATTATATTAAAACTAGTCCTAAAGCCCATGTACACGGGACATTTTTTGCCGTACATTGGTTCCACCTCTTGCTCTCTCTCTATCCCCCCTCTATTTTGCTCTCTCTGCCCCCTCTCTTATGCTCTCTCTCTCCCACTTCTCTTCTGCTCTCTCTTTTCCCCCTTTCTCTATTTTGCTCTCTCTCTCCCCCTCACTTTTGCTCTCTTTCCCCTCTCTTTAGCCTGTGGTATCCCTACCTATACTGAAAGTTTCTATACTGAAGTTTAGGCTATTGACAGGCTATATAAGCACAGCCAGGAGAAGAAATTAAACTCCCATTCGGTGTAAGAGAAGTAAGTAATAAAATGTTAATTTTCAATTGTTCTCTCTAAGGCCCTGATGCTCCAGCAGAATGTTTTAAAAAAAGGGGGGGTCCAAGCAATACCAGTGAGCGGCGATGTCACTCCTTTAGAAGTCAATTGAAGCGTGAAGTCATCGCTCACATCGACAACATTGCTGCTTGTCTGCATTTTTACTGCGGGGAGTAGTAGACGTAGTAGAAGAAGAATGCTTACATGGTGCAAACAGTGCACTCACTGAAACCAAAATTATTTTCAGTGTAGGCATACTTTAAATATTGCTGTGGGGACCTAAGTTTTAATACACCTACACTAATTAGCTCAAGCAATGTTGTTTCGGCTACTGATAGTTGGCGAGACAAACATGGCCGCTACCCTCCTCGCAACCTGCACTTTGCTGCTTTGAACTTATCAATCTTGTGTCGATGTGTCTAAAGCAAAGTGCAGGCTACTCCCACTAGCACACCTTGCTAACTCTCCCATAACTCCTGTAACTACATCTTACCTAAGCTGCACTCAGCCTACTCCACCTCACTACCTCCCACCAACCGCCTACACTTTTGTCAGGGCTAACCTACACTCCCCCTGCACCGCCTAGGTAACTCCCCTTGACTGCCTACACCTATTTCACCCCTGACCTACACACCCCTGGAATGCCCAGCTAAGTCCTCAATACTGCCTGCACTGATGTAATGTGTAAGCAACATTCCCCTGTAACGCCCATCTCACTGCCTAATGTCAAAAAATAACAAACTATAATAAACTATACTATAAGTAATAAACTTTATTATAGCTATATAGCTATGTGGCTAAAGCTATCATCAATGTTTAAATAATGTTTTATTTCGTAGCAGAGATGTGCTACCGGAGGACTGTCAAAAACTCCTTGGCCTATCCGGGCTCCTGAAACTCAGTTCTGGACCGGAATAGAGCCCTGGACTGCCACCACCGGCTGACCACCAGAGGACCGGAAAAACCTCCGGCGGTCTGGGGCTCAATTCCAGTCCAGCACTTAGTTTCAGGAGCTTGAATAGGCCATGGAGGTTATGCTGGTTCTCTGGGGTCATGGGCTCAATTAAGGTCTGGCACTGAGTTCAAAGACCTTTACCAACCTGCACCGCGGAGCGCAACAAAATAGATCCTGTGATATTTCTTCAGTATTAAAACGGCACTATTGGAGAGTGGGTGGGTGGGGACCAATCTCCCTTAATAGATCCCAGGCTTTCGGCAGCTAAATCCTGTGTGTCTGCTCCACACACCAATATATCCAAAATGTACAAAAAATAGGAAAAAAGCGCCCAAAAGTTTGCAGCACGAAACATGTCTGCTGTGTGCAACTGCAATACAACATGGAAATTTTAAAGTTGTTCTTTCTAGGACACATTATTTGTTTTTACCTTTTGTCCAAATAAATTGTTTCTACTTTTTATATTGGACTTTTGGGCGCTTTTTTCCTATTTTTTGTACATACTGAGTTCAAAGAACCTGAATACGCCAAGGAGGTTTGACGTTCCTCTGGTGTTTACCTCATCTCCATGACAAAATATGCTTTGTCATGTAGAATGTAAATTATTTAAAGTATTGGAGATATCTTAAAAGGGATTTAATAGATTCTTGCTATTACTTAAAACATAAATATATCATTGAAAATATATGTTTATGTTTCAAATAATATTAAGAAAACATTAAATCCCTTTAAAGATATCTACAATTCACTTAAACAATATGCATTGTACATAACTGCATATTATATAAACATTGAACCCCTAATCTGGCATAGCCTAAAACTAACTGTAGAAGCTAAGACCTTACACATAAATATTCAACATTTAAATGATGCATTGTTAAGTACAATGCATAATGTTTAAATATTTGCATATAAATTAAAATGTAATTAATGTTGCTTGTTGTGTTTTATTATTTCTAATTAAAGACAGTATAATTAATATTATAGATATACATAGCTGCATGCCTTTTATGTAAATATATAATTTAATGATACTGACTACTATAACATAAATATATATTAATATATATATATATATATATATATATATATATATATATATATGTTATCCCTAATAAACAAAACAAACTTACATTAACAAATTTTAATTTATATGCAATAGTTAAACCATTATGCAATATACATACATAACTGTTTAAATATTGAATATCAATGCAAGGCCTGACTACATTATATCTATAATCTTTGAAATAAAATGCACGGTCATGTTTTACGCCCGCTGGTATTACAGGTTTAGGGGCACCACACACTTTTTTGGCCTGAACGCAAACCAAGTTACGTAAATTTCGTAAAGGCTTTTTTCAATGGGACTTGCATAGCGCCGGTATTACGAGTTTATCCTGGGAGGCCAAAAAGTAAGCGGTACACCCTCTACTGCCAAGATTCCTAACTCATTTTAAAGTCAGAAGCTGTAGCATAAAACTCATAACTAAAGTGCTAAAAAGTACACTAACACCCATAAACTACCTATTAAACCCTAAATTGAGGCCCTCCTGCATCGCAAACACTAAAATTAAATTATTAACCCCTAATCTGCCGCTCCGGACATCACCGCTACTAGAATAAACATATTAACCCTTAACTGCTGCACCCCCGCCTCTCAAACACTAGTTAAATATTATTAACCCCTAATCTGCCGCCCCTAACATCGCCGCCACCTACATTATACTTATTAACCCCTAATCTGCCGCTCCGGACATCGCCGCCACTAGAATAAACATATTAACCCCTAAACCGCCACACCCCCGCCTCGCAAACACTAGTTAAATATTATTAACCCCTATTCTGCTGCCCCTTACATCGCCGCCACCTACATTATACTTATTAACCCCTAATCTGTCGTCCCAATGTCGCCGCCACTATTCTAAATTTATTAACCCTTTAAACCTAAGTCTAACCCTAACACCCCCTAACTTAAATATAATTTAAATAAATCTAAAGAAAATTACTATCATTGCCTAAATTATTCCTATTTAAAACAAAATACTTACCTATAAAATAAACCCTAAACTAGCTACAATATAACTAATATTTACATTGTATCTAGCTCAGGGTTTATATTTATTTTACAGGCAAGTTTGTATTTATTTTAACTAGGTAGAATAGTTACTAAATAGTTATTAACTATTTAGTAACTACCTAGCTAAAATAAATACAACTTTACCTGTAAAATAAAACCTAACCTAAGTTACACTAACACCTAACACTACACTACAATTAAATAACTTACCTAAATTAAATACAATTAAATAAATTAAATACAATTAGCTAAATTACAAAAACAAACACTAAATTGCAGAAAATAAAAAACAACATACAAGAAATTTAAACTAATTACACCTAATCTAAGAGCCCTATCAAAATAAAAAAGCCCCCCCCCCCAAAAAAAAAAACCTAGCCTAAACTAAACTATCAATAGCCCTTAAAAGGGCCTTTTGCGGGGCATTGCCCCAAAGAAATCAGCTCTTTTACCTGAAAAAGAAAATACAAATTACCCCCCAACAGTAAAACCCACCACCCACACAACCAAACCCCCAAATAAAACCTTAACTAAAAAAACCTAAGCTCCCCATTACCCTGAAAAGGGCATTTGGATGGGCATTGCCCTTAAAAGGGCATTTAGCTCTATTGCTGCCCAAAGCCCTAACCTAAAAATAAAACCCACCCAATACACCCTTAAAAAATCCTAACACTAACCCCCGAAGAGTCACATACCGGGAGAATTCTTCATCCAAGCGGCAAGATGTCCCCAACAAAGCCGGCAGAAGTGGTCCTCCAGATGGGCATAAGTGGTCCTCCAGGTGGGCAGAAGTTTTCACCCAGACAGCATCTTCTATCTTCATCCTTCCGATGCTGTTCCAATCAGCCAATAGAATGCAAGCTCAATCCTATTGGCTGATTGGATCAGCCAATAGGATTTTTTCAACCTTAATTCCGATTGGCTGATAGAATTCTATCAGCCAATCGGAATCTAAGGGACGCCATCTTGGATGACGTAATTTAAAGGTACCTTCATTCAGCAAGAAGACGTCGATTGAAGAGGATGCTCCGCGCCGGATGTCTTGAAGATGGAGCCGCTCCACGTTGGAAGGATGAAGATAGAAGATGCCATCTGGGTGAAGACTTCTGTCCGTCTGGAGGACCACTTCTGCCGGCTTTGTTGAGGACATCTTGCCGCTTGGATGAAAACTTCTCCCGGTAAGTGAATCTTCGGGGGTTAGTGTTAGGATTTTTTAAGGGTGTATTGGGTGGGTTTTATTTTTAGGTTAGGGCTTTGGGCCGCAATAGAGCTAAATGCCCTTTTAAGGGCAATGCCCATCCAAATGCCCTTTTCAGGGCAATGGGGATCTTAGGTTTTTTAGTGAGGGTTTTATTTGGGGGTTTGGTTGTGTGGGTGGTGGGTTTTACTGTTGGGGGTTGTTTGTATTTTCTTTTTCAGGTAAAAGAGCTGATTTCTTTGGGGTAATGCCCCGCAAAAGGCTCTTTTAAGGGCTATTGATAGTTTAGTTTAGGCTAGGGTTTTTTTTTTATTTTGGGGGGCTTTTTTATTTTGATAGGGCTCTTAGATTAGGTGTAATTAGTTTAAATATCTTGTAATTTGTTATTTATTTTCTGTAATTAAGTGTTGTTGTTTTTTGTAATTTAGCTAATTGTATTTAATTTTTTTAATTGTATTTAATTTAGGTAAGTTATTGAATTGTAGTGTAAGGTTAGGTGTTAGTGTAACTAAGGATAGGTTTTATTTTACAGGTAAATTTGTATTTATCTTAGCTAGGTAGTTAGTAAATAGTTAATAACTATTTAGTTACTATTTTACCTAGTTAAAATAAATACAAACTTGCCTGCAAAATAAAAATAAAACCTAAGCTAGCTACAATGTAACTATTAGTTATATTGTAGCTATCTTACGGCTAGATTTGGAGTTTGGCAGTAAAAGGGCTGTTAACGCTCCGCGGGTTTTTTTCTGGCCGCACCATAAATTTAACTCTGGTATCGAGAGTTCAAACAAATGCTGCGTTAGGCTCCAAAAAAGGAGCGTAGAGCATTTTTACCGCAAATACAACTCTCGATACCAGAGTTGCTTACGGACGCGGCCGGCCTCAAAAACGTGCTCGTGCACGATTCTCCCATAGGAAACAATGGGGCTGTTTGAGCTGAAAAAAAACCTAACACCTGCAAAAAAGCAGCGTTCAGCTCCTAACGCAGCCCCATTGTTTCCTATGGGGAAACACTTCCTACGTCTGCACCTAACACTCTAACATGTACCCCGAGTCTAAACACCCCTAGCCTTACACTTATTAACCCCTAATCTGCCGCCCCCGCTATCGCTGACCCCTGCATTACACTTTTAACCCCTAATCTGCCGCTCCGTAAACCGCCGCCACCTACGTTATCCCTATGTACCCCTAATCTGCTGCCCTAACATCGCCGACCCCTATGTTATATTTATTAACCCCTAATCTGCCCCCCACAACGTCGCCGACACCTGCCTACACTTATTAACCCCTAATCTGCCGACCGGACCTGAGCGCTACTATAATAAAGTTATTAACCCCTAATCCGCCTCACTAACCCTATCATAAATAGTATTAACCCCTAATCTGCCCTCCCTAACATCGCCGACACCTACCTTCAATTATTAACCCCTAATCTGCCGACCGGAGCTCACCGCTATTCTAATAAATGGATTAACCCCTAAAGCTAAGTCTAACCCTAACACTAACACCCCCCTAAGTTAAATATAATTTTTATCTAACGAAATAAATTAACTCTTATTAAATAAATGATTCCTATTTAAAGCTAAATACTTACCTGTAAAATAAATCCTAATATAGCTACAATATAAATTACATTTATATTATAGCTATTTTAGGATTAATATTTATTTTACAGGTAACTTTGTATTTATTTTAACCAGGTACAATAGCTATTAAATAGTTAAGAACTATTTAATAGTTACCTAGTTAAAATAATTACAAATTTACCTGTAAAATAAATCCTAACCTAAGTTATAATTAAACCTAACACTACCCTATCAATAAAATAATTAAATAAACTACCTACAATTACCTACAATTAACCTAACACTACACTATCAATAAATTAATTAAACACAATTGCTACAAATAAATACAATTAAATAAACTATCTAAAGTACAAAAAATAAAAAAGAACTAAGTTACAGAAAATAAAAAAATATTTACAAACATAAGAAAAATATTACAACAATTTTAAACTAATTACACCTACTCTAAGCCCCCTAATAAAATAACAAAGACCCCCAAAATAAAAAATTCCCTACCCTATTCTAAAATACAAAAGTTACAAGCTCTTTTACCTTACCAGCCCTGAACAGGGCCCTTTGCGGGGCATGCCCCAAGAAGTTCAGCTCTTTTGCCTGTAAAAGAAAACATACAATACCCCCCCCCCAACATTACAACCCACCACCCACATACCCCTAATCTAACCCAAACCCCCCTTAAATAAACCTAACACTAAGCCCCTGATGATCTTCCTACCTTGTCTTCACCATGCCAGGTTCACCGATCCGTCCTGGCTCCAAGATCTTCATCCAACCCAAGCGGGGGCTAGACATCCACTGAAGAAGTCCAGAAGAGGGTCCAAAGTCTTCCTCCTATCCGGCAAGAAGAGGACATCCGGACCGGCAAACATCTTCTCCAAGCGGCATCTTCTATGTTCTTCCATCCGATGACGACCGGCTCCATCTTGAAGACCTCCAGCGCGGATCCATCCTCTTCTTCCGACGACTAGACGACGAATGACGGTTCCTTTAAGGGACGTCATCCAAGATGGCGTCCCTCGAATTCCGATTGGCTGATAGGATTCTATCAGCCAATCGGAATTAAGGTAGGAATTTTCTGATTGGCTGATGGAATCAGCCAATCAGAATCAAGTTCAATCCGATTGGCTGATCCAATCAGCCAATCAGATTGAGCTCGCATTCTATTGGCTGATCGGAACAGCCAATAGAATGCGAGCTCAATCTGATTGGCTGATTGGATCAGCCAATCGGATTGAACTTGATTCTGATTGGCTGATTCCATCAGCCAATCAGAAAATTCCTACCTTAATTCCGATTGGCTGATAGAATCCTATCAGCCAATCGGAATTCGAGGGACGCCATCTTGGATGACGTCCCTTAAAGGAACCGTCATTCGTCGTCTAGTCGTCGGAAGAAGAGGATGGATCCGCGCTGGAGGTCTTCAAGATGGAGCCGGTCGTCATCGGATGGAAGAACATAGAAGATGCCGCTTGGAGAAGATGTTTGCCGGTCCGGATGTCCTCTTCTTGCCGGATAGGAGGAAGACTTTGGACCCTCTTCTGGACTTCTTCAGTGGATGTCTAGCCCCCGCTTGGGTTGGATGAAGATCTTGGAGCCAGGACGGATCGGTGAACCTGGCATGGTGAAGACAAGGTAGGAAGATCATCAGGGGCTTAGTGTTAGGTTTATTTAAGGGGGGTTTGGGTTAGATTAGGGGTATGTGGGTGGTGGGTTGTAATGTTGGGGGGGGGGTATTGTATGTTTTCTTTTACAGGCAAAAGAGCTGAACTTCTTGGGGCATGCCCCGCAAAGGGCCCTGTTCAGGGCTGGTAAGGTAAAAGAGCTTGTAACTTTTTAAATTTAGAATAGGGTAGGGAATTTTTTATTTTGGGGGTCTTTGTTATTTTATTAGGGGGCTTAGAGTAGGTGTAATTAGTTTAAAATTGTTGTAATATTTTTCTTATGTTTGTAAATATTTTTTTATTTTCTGTAACTTAGTTCTTTTTTATTTTTTGTACTTTAGATAGTTTATTTAATTGTATTTATTTGTAGCAATTGTGTTTAATTAATTTATTGATAGTGTAGTGTTAGGTTAATTGTAGGTAATTGTAGGTAGTTTATTTAATTATTTTATTGATAGGGTAGTGTTAGGTTTAATTATATCTTAGGTTAGGATTTATTTTACAGGTAAATTTGTAATTATTTTAACTAGGTAACTATTAAATAGTTCTTAACTATTTAATAGCTATTGTACCTGGTTAAAATAAATACCAAGTTGCCTGTAAAATAAATATTAATCCTAAAATAGCTATAATATAATTATAATTTATATTGTAGCTATATTAGGATTTATTTTACAGGTAAGTATTTAGCTTTAAATAGGAATCATTTATTTAATAAGAGTTAATTTATTTCGTTAGATAAAAATTATATTTAACTTAGGGGGGTGTTAGTGTTAGGGTTAGACTTAGCTTTAGGGGTTAATACATTTATTAGAATAGCGGTGAGCTCCGGTCGGCAGATTAGGGGTTAATAATTGAAGGTAGGTGTCGGCGATGTTAGGGAGGGCAGATTAGGGGTTAATACTATTTATGATAGGGTTAGTGAGGCGGATTAGGGGTTAATAACTTTATTATAGTAGCGCTCAGGTCCGCTCGGCAGATTAGGGGTTAATAAGTGTAGGTAGGTGTCGGCGACGTTGTGGGGGGCAGATTAGGGGTTAATAAATATAACATAGGGGTCGGCGATGTTAGGGGCAGAAGATTAGGGGTACATAGGGATAACGTAGGTGGCGGCGATTTGCGGTCGGAAGATTAGGGGTTAATTATTTTAACTAGCTTGCGGCGACGTTGTGTGGGGCAAGTTAGGGGTTAATAAATATAATATAGGGGTCGGCGGGGTTAGGGGCAGCAGATTAGGGGTACATAAGTATAACGTAGGTGGCGGTCGGCAGATTAGGGGTTAAAAATTTTAATCGAGTGGCGGCGGTGTGGGGGGAGCTCGGTTTAGGGGTACATAGGTAGTTTATGGGTGTTAGTGTAGTTTAGGGTACAGTAGTTAAGAGCTTTATGAACCGGCGTTAGCCAGAAAGCTCTTAACTCCTGCTTTTTTCAGGCGGCTGGAATCTTGTCGTTAGAGCTCTAACGCTCACTGCAGAAACGACTCTAAATACCGGCGTTAGAAAGATCCCATTGAAAAGATAGGCTACGCAAATGGCGTAGGGGGATCTGCGGTATGGAAAAGTCGCGGCTGTAAAGTGAGCGTTAGACCCTTTAATCACTGACTCCAAATACCAGCGGGCGGCCAAAACCAGCGTTAGGAGCCTCTAACGCTGGTTTTGACGGCTACCGCCGAACTCTAAATCTAGGCCTTAGAGTTTATTTTACAGGTAAGTATTTAGTTTTAAATAGGAATAATTTAGGTAATGATAGTAATTTTATTTATATTTATTTGAATTATATTTAAGTTGCGGGTGTTAGAGTTAGGGTTAGACTTAGGTTTAGGGGTTAATAAATTTAGAATAGTGGTGGCAACGTTGGGGGCGGCAGATTAGGGGTTAATAAATGTAGGTAGGTGGCGACGATGTTAGGGACGGCAGATTAGGGGTTAATAAATATAATGTAGGTGTCGGCGATGTTGGGGGCAGCAGATTAGGGGTTAATAAGTATAATGTAGGTGGCGGCGATGTCGGGGGTGGCAGATTAGGGGTTGATAAATATAATGTAGGTGTCGGCGATGTCGGGGCGGCAGATTAGGGGTTAATAAGTGTAAGATTAGGTGTGTTTAGACTCGGGGTTCACCTTAGGGTGTTAGGTGTAAACATAAATTTTGTTTCCCCATAGGAATCAATGGGGCTGCGTTACTGAGTTTTACGCTGCTTTTTTGCAGATGTCAGACTTTTTCTCAGCTGGCTCTCCCCATTGATGTCTATGGGGAAACCGTGCACGAGCACGTATAACCAGCTCACCGCTCACTTAAGCAGCGCTGGTATTGGAGTGCAGTGTGGAGCTCAATTTTGCTCTACGCTCACTTCTTGCCTGTTAACGCCGGGTTGATAAAAACCCGTAATACCAGCGCTGCGGGGAAGTGAGCGGTGAGAATAAACTGCAAGTTAGCACCGCACCCCTGTTACCGCAAAACTCATAATCTAGGCGTATGTTAGCCAATCGGAAATAAGTTGTACCCCTATATATTGGGGTTCCACGCTTCTGGGTTTCAGTGTGTGGCAGAGATTGCATGAAGAGGAGAGCTTCCCAAAGACAGCCAAAGAAAAGAAGATGCAGACTCTAGTTCGACCTTTCAGAGATTGGTGTCTTGGTGAAGATGGGCCTCACAAGTGAAGAAGATTGTGGAGCGGAGGCGGCGGTAGAGGACGCCGAATTCCACCTCTGCCGCCACGAATATGCGCCCCAGGTGCCTGGAGCCATGGATGAAGATGGGAGTGACGAATCAAGAGGAGCTGGAGTCCCCATCAGATGTGAGTAACACATTTGGAGGTTAGTTAGGACTTTTCTGGGGTGTTTTATTTTTATTTTTTAGAATTGTCTTTGTTATTTTTAATTTTATTTTGTGGCATAGGTTTTTAAAGTTAGATTTTTTTATTTTTGGGAGGTGGGGTGTTACTTTAAACTAGGTGGGGCATTTTGTAACTTTTTTATTTTGTAATGCAAAAGAGGTAAGGGCAATGCCCTCCAAAAGGCCCCTTAAAGGCTATTGTAATTTATTTTGAGTAAGGATTAAGGGTTTTTTATTGGGGGGGGGGGCTTTATTACTTTATGGGGTATGTAGTTTAGTGTTAGGTATAATTATTTTTATTTTGGATAATCTAGTTTATTATTTTTTGTAGCTTAGTTATTCTTTTTATGTAACTTAGTGGGGTTAGTTTAGAGGGGGGTTAGGAGGTTAGGTGTTTGGGAGATTAGGGTTTGTTTCTTTAGGGTTTTTTATTTTTATCTAATTTTTCAAGTTAGATTTTTTTTAAAAAATTTTTAAAGGCACAGTCTACAATATAATTGTTATTGTTTTAAAAGATAGATAATCCCTTTATTACCCATTCCCCAGTTTTGCATAGCCAACACGGTTATATTAATATACTTTTTACCTCTTTGATTACCTTGTATCTAAGAACCTTCTTCCAGCCCCCTGATCACATGACTCTGACTGTTTATTATCTATTGACTTGCATTTAGCATTGTGTTGTGATAAATCTTAAATAACTCCCTGTGCCTGAACACAGTGTTATCTATATGGCCCATGTGTACTTTCAGTCTCTTTGTGTTGAAAAGGAATTTAAAAAGCATGTGATTAAAGGCAGCCTTCAAGGGCTTAGACATTAGCATATGAGTCTGCCTAGGTTTAGTTTCAACTAAGAATGCCGCCAGATGATCCTTTGATTTAGAATCTTACCTTGGCAGCTTGGCATATTGTTGAGACGCCAACAGACCAGCACCGGCACCCCCCATTAGAGGGTTAAGTTAGAGAACACTTCCGAATTGAGTTCCCACTCTTCGGAAGGAAAAATCTGTCCGCTCAGAAAAACTGATACCTAGTTTTTCCTGGAAAATGAATGGCAGACAGACAACAATTGATCTCCCTCACACTGAAACAATCCAAGCCATCTCCTACATGGCTGAGGAACTCCCGAGTTCCTCCCTAGTGGTTGATATAAACCATTGTGGCAATATAGCCTGACTAGAACCAGGTTAAGGATGATTGAGGCCAAGCCATCAGAACATTGATAATCGCTCTCAACTATCAGATGTTTTAAGAGTAGTATAGACACTTCCGAATCCCAAATTCCTGCGTCTTAAACAATACCTAGACTGCTTCCCAGCCCCGCAAGTAGGCGTTCTAGGACACAACATCCAGGAAAATCTCTAGAAGCACGCGCTCCGAGACAGATAATCCAGAAAAACTATAAAGAGTACAGAATAGGGAAGGATGTCCATGGTTAACATCAGACTAATTCCCTCCAAACATAGAGTCACTAAGAAGTGAAGAAAATTGTCTGTAGCAAGATCCAACCTCCCAACCTACTGGTTGCAAAAGACTATCTATCAGACCACAAGAGTCCTACTGTAGACCGGAACAAGGACTACAGAGAAGCAAAAGGAATAGATCCTTGATCAGCTGACCTCTTAACAATTTTCACCTAGATAGAGAATCTATTAGTGTCTCCAATAAGTACCCATGTAGCTGGAACAAGGGAACTCTTCACCGGAAAATTTCCCATCCATGGGCAAAAAGATTGAAAAAAAACTCTTGAAGAGAGTTTGCTCAGGCAAGGATGACACTTGAACCATATATTGTCCAGAAGCACCCTTGAAATAACCCAAGACCTAAAGTTTGTCTAGGGTGCCGAAAACTCAGAAACTTGAGAAAAACCCAAATCAAGGGAAAAATGACACCTGCAGGTCTATGTCCATTATAAACAGACCCCCTGGAACAAAGGAGAAAAGATACTACTTTGAAGGTTAGAATCTGAGTTACTTGAGATAAGTACCAAGATCCCGTTCCCAAACTGGGACTGGAACTATCACTCCCAGAGAGGAAGATCCTGAATCCCGTTCAAGGAAATTCTCTCATCATACCTGGATTGCAGATACTCTAGAAAAAGGAATCTGCCCCTGGAAGGAAAACTGAGGTTGAACTCCATAGTCATGATTGACCCTGAAGAAAGAAGGAAAGGAACTTCCTTTTAGTCTTACTCTCTTGACGTGAGGTAGGAAAACCCCTTTTTAGTACCTTAAGACAGAGGATAATTTAGTTAGACCCAGTCCAAACAAGGTCTCATCCTCAAAAGAAGACGCCCAGAGTGTGGATTTGGAGAAACCATAAGTATTAAACCTGTAATTAAAATGTATTTCCCTGAAATGGGAATCAAACCTGAGTTGTCAAAGTCTTAAGCTGTTGCCCTAACCATAATACTAATTCAGAGCACTGCAGAATTAAAAACCCTAGGCCATATCACTAAATCACAGGAAGGCTTCCCAGCTGAACGAGGATTCGGCCACAATGCCCGGTGGCAAGTACAGCAAGTCTAAAAAGACAGACATTGCTCTAAATGAGCAATCAAACCTCCAGCTACATATCCATGGATCCAGAAATTATCAGCACCCCTGCATAGGGAACCAAAATCCCTAAGCCATAGTAAAAAAAAGGTCCCCTTACTTAGGGCACCAAGCATTTTAATGGGGACAACAACAGGAAAACCCCTTAAAAGACGGCAGACAGGGGGGAAAAAGGTATCCTTAACTGCTACACCTGCGAAAATCTACTCGAAAAATGTTCTCAAAGTAAGTTACATGATAAAAATGCCCAGGGTTACAAAACTTCCAAGAGTTGACAACGAAAGGGGTAACAATGTCGTTCAAATAGCTAAAACCTCTTAACAGTACAGGAGGTGTGCAAGTATAAATCTGAAAGCAATGACTTTGGCATCTGATGAAGACATTATACTGACCAGTGAATGTTAGAGCTACCTGTGTTGTCCAAGGGCTAAAACCTCCCTTAACAGTACACAAGGTGTGTGAGAATAAATCTGAAGGAAATCACTTCAGCATCAGATGAAGGAATTATACTGTCCAGATCTGAAAATTTCACCCTGAAAAACTACCGGCGAATCCTCCTCACCAGACTCAGGAGAAGAGCTACCTGAGTAGCAGAATATGGAGCAGAAACCATTCTATCTAAAAATCTTAATGTCCTCTTGCATTTTCCCTGTAGATAAGGAAAACAGACAAAGCCGCAGATACTGCAGAGTGTACCTGAGCTGCACTTCTGTAAGCAAATATACTCCTCCAGGAGATTGAGAGGAATCGCAGGGCACTGCATGTGACGTCAAAGAGGCTTGGGACATGAAAGGAGAAAACTGTGGCATTGCCTGAACAGTATCATCCTGGTAGACATAAGGCTCATAAGGCAATATCTATCTGTTGCTACACATACAGCACAGAAAAAAATAAAAATAAAAATAGGCAAGAGGCTCCAATAAGAAGAACCTATTATCTAAATATGTATTCTAAATAGGAGGGACAGATGTACAGAACAACAATCTGTTCTTCTTAACATATGAACCTAGGAAAGGTTTTACTTTGTAAAAAATGAAATTCAGTTTCCCTGTGCAATGATAAACCAAACAACTCTGTTTATTAACCAAGTCAGTGTTAATAAAAAACGTTGCTAGAGACCGTATTTATTTAATGATTGTGAATGTTTAAACACATCTTGTCATTTCAGCCGCTTTGCATCACTGGCCTGCAAAAATTCAGTTTTAAACTTTTGCCTCCATCTAGAGGTGATTCTATAGACATCACACCCTGAAATAGAAATTCATTACAGAGCATATCTATTGCCGGAGAGCGAGGCGGAATAAAACCGCATACTTCAAAAATGGCGCTGCTCCGCTTCACCAAGAAGGAGGCGGAGCCACAGTGTATGGGGTAGATGGCGCACATTGAATTGCGCTTGTTCTACTGTTAAAGAAAAAAACACCCCTCAGGTCTATGTTTTCCAACAAAATAAACATACCGGTCACTGAGCTGATACCGCCCCACTTACACCTATACAGCGGGAGAACAGACATATTAGTCCCGTAAACTGGTCAGAGAAACTAAAGGAGTATGTTACAATAAAATTCCTAAAATATCTAAGCCCCATAGGAATGTTGCCTAGAGAAGTGCGCTCTCCTGAATAGCAACCAGGCCAATAAAACACACTTTAATTATAAAAACAATAATGAGCCCTCAATAGAGGGTTAACTCATTCCTGCCTTGAAGGAGATTAACCCATAGTCTACACAACATATGTCAGACAGTGTCTGCTCTCTGCTGTAAAACACCCTTACCCCTGAAGGATTTTGTGTCCCAAATGAATATCAAGGAGCGCCAGCCTTCTAGCCCCAGAAGAAAAAAAAGGCACTTACCTGCATTCTAGTCGTCCGGCAGACAGACGACTCACAAAGTTTGAGAGGATGCCGCTCCTCATAGAGACCTGTGTAAGAAGAAAGACAGAGTAAGCTTACTCAGGCTTTCTATACCAGGGCAGCAACATGTTAGGAAAACGCAGCAAAGCACCCTTTACAAGTTCCTAACTGCTTTAAAGCCACCACAGCCCTGCTGAAGAGACTAAAATGGAATGCAGCTAGACCCAAATTGTGATGGAAGGCCAGATCAATCTTGACCAGACTTCAAAATAAAAAATCTTGATAGAAGAATCAAAATCAGGACACCTAATTACTTCACCTCCTCCTTGCACTAGAGGCAAAGAGAATGACTGGGGGATTGTGGGTAGGAAGTGATATTTATCAGCTTTGCTGTGGTGCTCTTTGCCTCCTCCTGCTAGCCAGGAGTGATATTCCCACAGTAATTGATGATTCCGTCAACTGTGTCATTAGAAAGAAATATACTTTTATGCATTTGTGATTGGCTGATGGCTGTCACATGATACAGGAGGAGTAGAAATAGACATAACTTTGAAAAAAAATGTACTACTCATTTGAATTTCAGACAAAGGCTCTGATGATTGAAAGTGCTATGAGGCGGCTAAATATTCAAAGGGATCCGCTGCTATGCCGAGCAAGTCTTTCGGAATATTCCAATCTCTTGACATAGCGGCATTATCGAGAGGCGTTTACTATACATGTCATTGGTCAGCAATGCTGGCTTTAGACAACAGCCATCATTGCCGACCATATTGGTAATGTATAGTAAAGTATTCCTGGAATATAACTGCTGTCTGCTTAATCACTAATCCTAATACTCCTAAACCAATGTACCCCATGATAGCAAATTACCACTACACATACCCACCGTAGGCGCCTGGAGCCTAGATGAAGAGGGCCTAACATTGGATCAAGAGGAGACAGATTCCCCATTAACTTTGAGTACCACTTTTGCCTTCCAATGTATGTATAGCCATCAGCCTTGCCTACCTTTTTCATGACACACTCATTCACAGGTGTCTTGAATCCGGTTTACATCAGGGCTATTCCTATTCTCTTCTGTTGAAGTGTGTCAAAATTTTAACCAAAATATAATTACAAAATGCTGATCAACTACCTTATTTTTCTCAATGGCACGCTGCAGCAGAAGTGGCTTACATTCTAAATTGATTAAAACTAATCCATAATGTTCATCAAATATTCTGGAGATTACACAAATTTAACCCTCTGATTTTGGTATATAAAGAACCTTTCATCTTTTGGGAGACCTAAAATAAACTTAGTAAGTGCAAAAAGACTTTTGCGTAATATTATCTGCTTTCGTATGTTAAATTTAACCTCTACATCCGTAATTAGCCTATTATTTTCATAAATATGTATATCCATCATTATAGAAAAAGCGACCAATAAGATTTAATCTATACCTATCACATGTACAAATTTTATCCAATCTAAGTTCTTCTGCGTTCCAGTCCTCAATTGAGTAGTCTTGGTTAATCCCATCTCAAACAGGTCCGCTCTGTTGTCTGGTCATGTGTTACTACATCATCGAGCATGAGCCAATCCTGATAGCGGCAATATCACCCTCAGTAAACATACCATCTCGGATCTCATTGGCTGTTTCTACATGAATTTAACCTCCTCAAAGTTCCACTGCACAAACAGCTTACCAGTGTCCACTAAGGCATAAAAGAAAGAAACATAAAAAATGAAAAATAGAGAAACAGGATAGAAATTAACACTGAACAGTGTATATTATTGTACCAGTTTCCACAAATAACCAAAAAAGCACACACAAAAAACAAATAGAAAAACAGGGTATAGATTTAAAAGAACAGTGATTGAATCAACCGTCTATATCTGACAGTATGTTAAAAAGGTGCATATTACTTTTATCAAATGTCCTGGCGAACAAAATCTCAATAACTTTTTACAGCAAACCCTAAAAAAAATCAGAAAAATACCCCGGAGCTGCGGATCTTAAAGACACAGCAAATACTCTGACACCACATTAACCAGACTTCGCTGTGCACCAACACAGCACCAACTGACAAGGCAAGCGGGGACAGTGTGGAGACAGCGGCAGGACATAACAGCAAGAGGAGCGGGTACTACGCAAAAGCGTTTACCGCACATCAGCCGCCCCCCATACGGGTCTCACCTGTGGACGGACGAGCACCGGGACATTGTAGACAGCTGCCCTTTGGTTTCGCTGGGATACAGGACCGCAAACAAGCTCCGCCGGGAAGTGCAGCCAGAGGCGGGTGAGTGCGCAAACAGGCAGCCTATCTTATGCACAGACGCTGCAGCGGCCATTTTAAAACAGGCCTGTGAGCAGGGAGCTGCTCCGTAGTAGCGGAGGGGAGAGCTCAAAGTAACAGAAGCTGCACATCAACACTGCACACTCCAATGTCTTCAAAATAGACTTAAGCAACATCAACAAACAGCATGAAGATCTAACAAAAAAGAGATTAAAACAAGATAAATAAAGGATAATAACAAACCAAAAATAAACTCAAACACAAAGTGTCATACCCAAATACAGGACTTACAGTAAACATAACAAGAGACAATTAACAACATAAGAGACACTATCAGTTCCAGCAACAGAAATGACCAGCAAAACATCAGCAAAGGGTGATAAAAGTACCAGATCCAGAACTCTTGGACAGTACTTAAAACCTATGGAGCAACAGGATTTTATGCCAACTAATCCCACATGTACAGAAGGAGCTCAAAATGAAAGCACAGAGCCATTACAGACAGAGCTACCCCCTAATTACGTAACGAAAAATGACCTTACTTCTCTTACAACGAAGGAAGATATGAAAATGTTCATGCACGAAGTCAGATCCCTATATAAAGACCTCCATACAGATATTACAGCAGTATCAAATAGAGTGACGAATATAGAAGAAGAACAGACCACAACCAACTCTACTATTAACACTCTCACAAACAAAATCAAAGCCCAAGAAGACATGATTCAGTCTCTGAGCAACAAAATTGAAGACCTAGACAACCGCGGACGCCGCAATAACCTCCGTATCAGAGGGGTGCCAGAATCTATATCACCAACTGCATTGAGAGGCTACCTGCAAGATTTGTTCCGCACGGTCAAAGGGAAACCTGGAGCAACAGAAGTCCCTATTGAAAGAGCTCACAGAGCCCTAAGAGCCAAACCACCACCGAAGGCACCGCAGAGGGATATAATTATTAAACTACTAAATTTCCAGGACAAGGAAGATATTCTTAATAGTGCTAGAGCCAAACAACCACTCCAACACGCAGGTATACCTCTACAGATATTCAGCGATATCAGCCCCACCACACTTCAGAAGAGAAGGGCCTTATCATATATCACATCCTCTCTACAACGTCACAAAATACCATATCGCTGGGGATTCCCGGTATCTATAATTGCCACCAGAGACAATAAAACAGCAATATACCGCACCGAAAGTGATATCGACCAATTTTGTCAGACATTGTCTATAGAGGTCCCAGACGAACCGACACCAATGGACAGCTCAGCCCTAACACAACACCGAAGCAACAGTTAAGAAATCGCCCAGTATTAAAGTTCCACACTCCTCCGACACATGCAGAGGCTGAGAAAGAAAGCAGAGAACCAGAAAAGAACTGGGTAAGATAAAATTGAATATCTGATAAGGACACTATAAGACTAGAGACATGAATAAATGTTATTAATAATTAATGATAATAGCTAAGCTATGGGACATTTCCATGAGGGGATCAAGCCCTAGCGCAACAGCTAGCAACAGGCCCGCCCTACGCTGGGAACAAGTTATAGTTCACACAAGTATAATTATAGAACTGTTCCCTCTCTTTGAGACAGACTTTGGACATGGACTCCTGTTCCAAAATAACATCCTTTTACTATACTAGGATGTCCGAACACACCTACAACATAAGTAAATTATTGAGTATACTCGGACACCAACAAACTGATTATACCAAAAAAGCCAAAAAATATATTGATTCTGCAGGATATCACAAGTACAATGTTGCACTGTTTAATGTTTAATTAATAATGACGGCACTATGTTTATGATAATGTTGTTTTGCATTTTTGTTCTCACTTTTAAGTTAATATAAAATTGTTCTACTATGCCTTGACTGCTCCACCACTTGGACAGCAGAAAGAGAGTAGCCCTACACCACTGTTTAGAAATTATATACTATGTACTAAATGCCTAAGCCATGGGGACACATCCCCTAAATCTCTATCTCTATCTCAGGGTATCTTATACCTGAATTTTCCTCTATATCTATATTTTCCCTACTCTCCATATATTCTATTAACCTCCTTTACTATATCAACACTTAGTAATTTTCCTCTACCTCCTGCCGACCCTAAACTTCCCCAGACCTAACCTACCAGGCAAACCAGCTGTCAATTCCAGACAATACTAATTAATCCTCCAGCTTTACACATAACACATAATAATGCTCCACTCAACCAAAACACCTTCTCGCCCAAATAACATAAACCGTAAGACAGAACATTCTCTCACCCTGATGACACTAAATGTTAAAGGACTTAACAGCCCAGGGAAACGATCTATAGCCACGAAGGAACTATCTAGAAATAACCATTCCATTATCTTTATACAGGAGACACACTTTCAGAGAGGGAAAGAACCTAAATGGACCAATCCTAAATACACGAACATGTATTTTGCATCAGGAACAAAAAAAAAAAAATGGGGTGGGAATATTGCTTCATGGGTCAATACCACTACAGACGTCAACTATAATACGGGATCCAGAGGGAAGGTACATTTTGATAGTGGGGTTGCTATTTGGAAGACCTATTACACTTGTAAATGTATATTTCCCTAATACAGACCAACACCGTTTCATTAAAAAAATCTCACAACTCATACTGGACAATCGAAAGGGTCTGCTTCTGTTAGGAGGTGACTTTAACCTTCCCCTGGACCCACATTGGGACACGTCAAATAACCTCTCAAGTGTACCTAAAACCACACTAAAATCGACCAAAACAACGCTCACAGACCTTAATCTCCACGACATTTGGCGTACATTAAACGTGACAGCGAAAGACTACACATATTTCTCGTCAGTGTATAAAAAATATTCCCGCATAGACTATTTATTTACAGACTCGGTGGGTTTGACCATTACAACTAAATGTGACATTGGCACAATATCATGGACTGACCATGCCCCGGTTATTTGTACAATGATATGGCCAGAAACACCCCTTACAGACTTCATCTGGAGGTTAGATGAACACTTGTTGACAGACCCACCAACTGCAGAAAAAGTTGGAAAAATGATATCTGAATACTTCACACATAATCCAGACTCGGATACATCTAGCTCCACAACTTGGGAGGCACATAAATGTGTCATTAGAGGGGAACTTATCAAAATTAGAGCAAGAAAGCTCATAGAGAGACGTACCAAACACGACAATTTACACTCTTCCATACAGAAACTTGAGTGTATACATAAGCAAGAACCGCATAATAATACGATCTTAGCAGAACTCACACAGACCAGAAGAGATTTAAAAGATTTTCTCCTGCAGGAATCACAGAGACTAGCCTCATATATCAAACAATTATACTATGATCAGGGGAATAAACCGGGTAAGCTACTAGCCAGGACCACCCAACGCAAAAAATATAAGTCCTATATACATTCACTGAAGGGAGAGAACTCCTCATTAATAAAAGACAGTAAGGGAATAGCAGAGGAATTCAGACAATACTATCACAACCTATACAATTTAAAAAACACCTTAACTACTCCAACAACACCACAACCATGTGATAATCAACAAACAATAACTGAATACATGACAAACATCCCCATAGTGAAGCTTAATGAAGAAGAGAGAGCGGAGTTGGACTCCCCAATATCTGAACAAGAAATTAGCAGAGCAATTAAAGACCTCCCCCCTGGAAAGAGCCCTGGCCCTGATGGGTTCTCTATCAAATACTACAAGATGTACAAATCAATACTTATGCCACACCTTCTAACCCTATTCAACAAATTAATTGATACTAAGTCCTTGCCAGCCAGAATGTTAGAGGCCCATATTGCGGTATTACCTAAACCAGGCAGAACGCCAGATAAACCCAGCAATTTCAGACCAATCTCACTTCTCAATGCTGATGTAAAAATATTAGCCAAGATACTAGCCATCAGACTCAATAAATACCTACCTAAACTCATTTCCACTGACCAAGTAGGCTTCATCCCAGGCAGAGAAGCCAAAGATAACACCATAAGAGCCCAACGTATTATAGACTATGTAACTCACCATAGACACCCACTGACCCTATTTGCTTCCGATGCCGAAAAAGCCTTCGATAGGGTAAATTGGAAATTTTTGAAAGAAGCCATGCACAGTATGAACTTTGGAGATAATTTTCTTAATATGGCCTTTTCCCTCTATTCAGGCCCTAATGCAAAAATAAAGGTAAATGGAACACTATCTGACTCTTTCCCCATTACTAATGGAACCAGTCAGGGCTGCCCACTCTCCCCACTGCTGTTCCTCCTCTCATTTGAAATCCTGGCCCACAAAATCAGATCCAATAATGAGATAAAAGGCATACAGATAGGAGAAAAAGAGCATAAATTGATGATGTATGCCAACGATATTCTATTTTCCCTGACTGACATTGAACATTCTATACCGGCTCGAATATCTGAATTACGAACCTATGATCACTTCTCTAATTTCCATTTGAACATCTCCAAATCGGAATTACTTAATATTACCTCCCCTCCAAACTTGATACATCAACTGGCCGCTGAGTACGGTCTAACAATAGCCTCAGAGAAAATAAAATACCTAGGGGTTTACTTAACAGCTAATTCTAGCTCACTGTTCAAATACAATTATACACAACTTAAAAAAGAAATTTCAGATGATCTATGTTCATGGAACTGTAAACCCCTGTCATGGCTAGGCAGAATAGGTATAATTAAGATGAACATTCTACCCAGACTGCTCTACCTTTTTCAGACACTGCCGATCCCTATACCTAACCAATTCCTACGACAACTACAAAAAACAATAGATAACTTCATATGGGACGGGAATAGAAGCAGGGTACAAAGACAAACTATGTACCTGCCAAAGGAACGGGGGGGCTTGGGGGTACCGAATTTGACATTATATAGAAGAGCCATCTTTTTACAGCATATACTAGAATGGAGCCACAATACAGGTCAAAAGGACTGGGTACACATTGACAATCACATTATGGGGAGAGGTAACTCAGCATCACTAGCATGGACAGAACCCAGAAAGCGCCCAGATATACTTCACCAATACCCTAACATAATGGAAATATTTAAAGAATGGGACAGGACGATAGCTACCAACCCACATATAACAACCAGAGTGGGGCCGATGCTGCCAATAAGAGAAAACACAGATCTCCCATTGGGTAACCCTATTACAATACATAAGCCCTCATACAGACTTAGAGAAGGTACATTATACTTTGCTATAGAGAATGGGACAATAGCACCATTAGACAAGTTACAACAGTGGGACGCGAAAATATTCCCTTCCTGGCTAGCTCGAACGCAATTGATTCACTATATATCTACACACAGACAAAAGTCAAACATGCAAAGAGAGCTCACCACATTTGAAAAACTATGCACACAAGATAACCCACCTAGACATACAATCTCACTAATATACAAAATCTTACTACTCCCGAGTGATAAAACATTACCGAATTATGTAAGATCATGGAATTCTGAATTAAACATTCCTGGAGATGACTCAACATGGATTAAATCATTCAGAATAGCGGCCAATGCCTCGGCTTCGGCCATAATACAAGAGATGCACATAAAGTTCATTAGCAGGTGGTACCTGACACCCTATAGATTGCACAAAACTAACTCCCAGATAAGCGACCGGTGCTGGAGAGCATGTGGTCAGGAGGGTACAATACAACACATATGGTGGGAGTGTCCCTGCATAACGGAATACTGGAGATCAGTCTTTAGATCTATATCATCTGTACTAGGCTTAGACATAGCACCCAACTTTCAATATCTCTTGTTTCTTCAGATTCCGAAACTCCAAAACAAATTACACAAAAGTATATTTCTTATCATGATAAACAGTGCTAAAAAACTCATACCAAAAAAATGGAAATCTAATGCCCCACCGACAATACGGGAATGGCATACTCAGACCACAGAAATAATACAGTTAGAACGCCTACACTACCTAACCTCAAACAATATACAATTCCACCAAGGAATTTTAGACCTATGGAATGGAGCCCGAATATAATAGCAGAGCTGGACCCCACGCCTAATTAGACAACTGAGCTGGATTATCAAATAAAATCGCCCGGATCTCCCTCCCTTCCCCATGCTCCCTACTCCCTCTTTACCTTTCTACAACCCCTCTCTATTTCCTTCTTCTTACTTTCTCAATATATTCAATGGTAAACTAAAGGGTTGACTTAGATATCATTTATTTTTCTAAAACATATACCTGACTATAAAAGGATAAGATAACATTAGTACAGAATGGACATAATGAAAAAATTGTATTTATCTGATAGTAATTACCACACTATGTATAACTAGCAGGTATAGACCCAATTTGTAATCAATGTTGTTGACCTTTTGGTTTTATGTTGTACACATTTATTCATCAATAAAAAATCTTTAAAAAAAAAAAAAAAAAATCTCAATAACTCTATAAAGCAAACCCGTTTTTATACTTTATCTAATATGCAGTTATATAGACCTATACTGTCTTTAATTAGAAATAATAAACACAACCAGCAACATTAATCAGATTTTAATTTATATGCAAATATTTAAACCTTATATATTCTACATAACAATGCATCATTTTATATTTTGAATATTTATGTGTAAGGCCTTAGCTTCTACAGTTAGTTTTAGGTTATGGCAGATTAGGGGTCAATGCTTAAATTATATGCTTTACCATGTATAATGCATATTGTTTAAAGTATTGTAGATTTCTTAAAGGGATTTAATGGTTGCTTAATATTATTTGAAACATAAACATATATTTTCAAATATATATGTATGTTTGAAATAATAGCAAGCAACTATTAAATCCCTTTTTAAATATCTCCAATGCTTTAAATAATCTTCATTGTACATGACAATCCATATTTTATCAAGAAGATGTGGTAAACACCGGAGGGCCGGCAAAACCTCGCTGATCTAGCCATGCTCCTGGAACTTAGCGCCCAACCGGACTTGAGCCCTGCTCTGCTGCTTCTTAAAAGGGGTGTCGATTGAGTAGGGTGCAAGGGATCAAGTCATTCTTTTAGTATGTTGCAATTTTATGAGGCACTTAGGGATACCACTTGTTGGGGGGGCTACCTTCTGGGAGTCATAGGGGACAGGATTTAAAGTGACACATTATTTAAACATTGATGATAACTTTAGCGACATAGCTTCATAGTTATAATAAGGAGGTTTATTATTTATAGTATAACTTATTATAGTGAGTTTTTTTTTTTGACAGTAGGCAGTTAGCTGGGCATCCAGGGGAGTGTAGGTTAGAAATTTCATCAGTGTAGGCGGTATTAGCGACTTAGCTGAGCATTCCAGTGGTGTGTAGTTTAGGTGCAATGTAGGTGTATGCGGTCAGGGGGAGTTAGCTGGGCAGTGCAGGGTGAGTGTAGGTTAGATGTGACGTCGTTTTAGGCGTTCAGGGGAGTTAGCCTGCACTTTGCTTTGGATGCATTGACACAAGATCTGTATTTTCGAAGTAGTGAAGTGCAGGTTGCGATGAGGGTAGCGACCATGTTTGTCTTGCTAGCTATCTGCTGCCGAGACTACATTTCCTGAGCTAGTTAGTGTAGGTGTAAGTAAAATTAGGTCCCAACGGCAATATTTGAAGGGTTCCTACACGGAAACTAATTTTACTTTCAGTGAGTGCACTGTCTGCGCCATGTAGGCACACTTCGAATAGGGTCCCCCTTCTGCAGAAAAATGCAAATGAGCGGCAATGTCGGGGGTGTGGGTGGTGACGTCAAACTTCCATTGACTTCTATGGGAGAGAAATTGTCGCTTGCCAGCATTTTTGAAACACGACCCTTTTCTTTGAATATTTTGACAAACCGTTGGGCTGTGATGCAGATGAGGCCATCAAACGAGTTTCCCGACGGTCTGTCGATGCTTTAAATATCGGGGCCTCAGTGCAATTGCATTGTCTTTTTATCATGCATTTGCTGAATACGTAAATCTACTAAATTTACTGGTCCTTTATGGATTGGATAGAGTATGACATTTTAAATATCTGTCCAATAAACATGTGCAACGCTAAAAAAAAGTTTTAATAAATAATTTCGTTTTGGCAAATTAGTTTAGTTAAGTATAAAAAAAATTAGTTATATTAGGTTAAATAGTTTTTTTCGGATCCGTTCGTTATTTTGGATCCATTCTTTATTCATATTATTCATTATTCTATTCTAAACTTTAGAATAGAATAATGCATATGAATAAAGAATGGATCTGAAAAAATGAAAGGATACAAAAAAAAACAATTGAACTAAACATAACTAATATGCCGCTGATTGCAGAAACAAAATTATTTAAAACCGCCGTTGCCACCCACATTGCCAACACTAAATAAACCTGTTAACCCCTAAACCGCCGCCCCCCCCCACATAGCCGGCACTAACTAAACCTAATAACCCCTAAACCACCGTTCCCTGACATCACCGACACTAACTAAACCTATTAACCCCTAAACCGCAGTTCCCCAACATCGCCGACACTAACTAAACCTATTCATCTCTAAATCACAGTTCTCCGACATCGTCGACACTAACTAAAACACTAAATAAACCTATTAACCCCTAAACCACCATTACCAAACATTGCCAACACTAACTAAATCTATTAATCCCCAAACCGCCGTACACCCACATCGCCAACACTAACTAAAACATTGAATAAACCTATTAACCCCTACACCACCGCCCCCACATTGCCAACACTAACTAAACCTATTAACCCCTAAACTTCCACCCCCCACATCGCAACTACCTACATTAAACTATATAAACCCTTAAACCTAACTCCCCCTAACTTTAACATAATTAAAATAGACCTAAATTAAAGTTATAATTATTAACTAACTACCTATTTAAAAATAAATACAAACTTACCTGTGAAATGAAAATAAAACCTAAGCTAGCTACAATATAACTATTTATTTTAAGTACCTAGTTAAAATAAATACAAACTTACCTGTGAAATAAAAATAAAACCTAAGCTTACACTAATAAAACCTAACATTACTAAAAATAAAAAAACCTAACATTACTAAAAATAAAAAAAACTAACTTTACTAAAAATAAAAAAGGGACATTATACACTCATTTTTTCTTTGCATAAATGTTTTGTAGATGATCTATTTATATAGCCCATAAAGTTTTTTTTTTACAAAAAATTTATAGTTTTGCTTATTTTTAAATAACATTGCTCTAATTTTCAGACTCCTAACCAAGCCCCAAAGTTTTATGTGAATACCGTCAGCTACCTTCTCCAGCTTGCTCCTGTTTGTGTAAAGGGTCTTTTCATATGCAAAAGAAGGGGGAGGGGGGAGTGTCTTATTTCCCACTTGCAGTGGGCTTTCCAGCTACCTTTTCAACAGAGTTAATCTGGAAGCTTCTAAGTAAGTTTTTAAACCGTTTTATACTGGATTTTTATATCAGTATCTGTGCATCTTATTTTTTATAGTAGTGTCTATTACATGCAGTTATATGAAAATAAGTGTAGACTGTCCCTTTAACATTGCTAAAAATTAAAACTGCCATTACAAAAAATAATAAACACTAAAATTACAAAAAATAAAAAAAAACTACCATTACAAAAAATAACAAACAAAATTATCCAAAACAATAAAAATTATTCCTATTCTAATACCCCGTTTTTTTTTTAAAACACCCCAAAATAAAAAACCCTAATCTGTAATAAACTATCCCGAAAAGGGAATTTGTATGGGCATTGCCCTTAAAAGGGAATTCAGCTCTTTTTCGGCCCATTAAAAATAAAAAATGCCTAATCTAAAAAAAACATAAAAAAAAACACCCCAAAAATAAAAAAATTCCATTACAAAAAATAACAAACAAAATTATCCAAAATAATAAAAATGATTCCTAGTCTAATGCCCCGTTCAAAAAAAAACACCCCAAGATAAAAAAAACACTTGATCTATAATAAACTACCAATAGCCCTTAAAAGGGCCTTTTGTAGTAGGGCATTGCCCTAAAGTTAACAGCTCTTTTGATAAAAAAAATAACAACAAACACCCCCTAACATTACAAACCCCCACCCCCCTAACCCACAAAATAAAAAAAATAACTAAAAAAAACTACCCATTGCCCTGAAAATGGCATTTGTATGGGCATTGCCCTTAAAAGGGCATTCAGCTCCTTTACTGCCTATAAAAGAGCATTCAGCTCTTTTTTGGCCCATTAAAAAAAAGCCTTAATCTAAAAAAAAACACCCCAAAAAAACAAAAAAAATACCTAACACTAGCCCCAAAATCGGTACTCACAGTTGCTGAAGACCGGCAAAAGATCTTCATCCCAGCAATGAAGCATCTTCATCTAGGCGGCTCCATCTGTATCCATCACGGGACTTGCATCATTCTATCTTCATCCTAAAGGAGGCGGAGCGGTCAGTGGATGCACGGAGGTCCAGGCGGAGTTCTATAGGTCCAACGTGGAGGTCCTCTTTATGCGATTGACCGCTGCACACTGAAGATTGAATACAAGATACCCCTTTTATATTGGGGTACCGTTGCATTCCTATTGGCTGAAAATTTCAAATCAGCCAATAGGAATGAGAGCTACTTAAATCCTATTGGCTGTTCAAATCAGTCAATAGGATTTAAGCAGCTCTCATTCCTATTAACTGATTTGAATCAGTCAATAGGAGTGAGAGCTGTTTAAATCCTATTGGCTGTTCAAATCAGCCAATAGGATTTAAGCAGCTCTCATTCCTATTGGCTGATTTGAATTTTTCAGCCAATAGGAATGCAACTGTACCCGAATATAAAAGTGTTCAGTGTGTGGCGGTCGATCGCATGAAGAGGACATCCACGTCAAACCGATGGAACTCCGCCTGGACCTCCGCCTTCGTGCATCCATTGAACGCTCCGCCTCCACTGGGATGAAGATAGAAGATGCTGGTCCCGCGATGGATACAGATGGAGCCGTCTGGATGAAGATGCTTCGACGCTGAGATGAAGATCTTTCGCCGAATTTCAGCAACTGTGAGTACCGATTTTGGGGTTAGTGTTAGGTATTTTTTTTGTTTTTTTTTTTTGTTTTTTTTTTAGATTAGGGCTTTTTTTATTTTAATGGACCGAAAAAGAGCTGAATGCCCTTTTAAGGGCAGTAAAAGAGCTGAATGCCCTTTTAAGGGCAAGGCCCATACAAATGCCATTTTCAGTGCAATGGGTAGATTAGGATCTTTTTTAGTTAGGTTTTTTTATTTTGGGGGCTTGGGGGTTTGGGAGTTTGTAATGTTAGGGGGTGTTTGTTGTAATTTTTATTAGCAAACGAGCTGTTAACTTTAGTGCCATGCCCTTCAAAGGGGTGTTTTTTTGTTTTGTTTTTAAACAGGGTATTAGAAAAGGAATAATTTTTATTGTTTTGGATAATTTCGTTTGTGATCTTTTTGTAATGGTAGTTTTTTTCATTTTTTGTAATTGTAGTTTTAATTTTTTAGTAATCTTAGGGTTTTTTATTTTTAGTAATGTTAGGTTTTTTATTTTTAGTAATGTTAGGTTTTTTTTATATTAAGCTTAGGTTTTATTTTTATTTCACAGGTAAGTTTGTATTTATTTTAAATAGGTAGTTAGTAGATAGTTATATTGTAGTGTAACATTAAAGCATTTTTATCTTTTATAATATTGGAAGTTGTCCTCCTATTTATATCTCTTTCTATCCTGCGGGTTGACACGGAAATTGTTTGTATTACTACTTGAAGCTGTGCAGTGCTGGATTACAGCGGAAAATCTAACAGGAAGATCCCGTTCAGTGTACTAGCCACTGTTGAGTGCTAGCCTGCCCTGCTGCACCGGTCACAGTACGGTGCCTATAAGTCTTGTAAGCATATTTACCACCATTATACACCATATTATATGAGACGGATTACACTATGAGGCGCCCTCTTTTTGCTCTCACATTTTCCCAACTTTATTTATACCATTTCATTACTGTCCATGATCAAGCACATTTCTCTAAAGCTAATCTTTTATTTTTCATCTGTTAATGTCCAAGAAATAGCTACATTTATACCTCAACAAACAATATCTCATAGAAAGTTATTTTTATATTAATTAGTTATATGATACTTTTACATAAATGAATGTGTATTTGTATTTCTAGAAGTCATGATATGGTTTTATCTCGTGTTTTTTTTATTTTTTATAAATGATTATTAATGCTAGAATTTGTGCATATATCTTTGCACATACTTGTATATATATATATATATATATGTGTGTGTTATGTCAGAAATCTTTTGCAAACATATTTACATGTCCCTAAATTCCTTTTTTTGTTCTTAACAATGTTATCTTTCATATCTCTGTATTTATTTATACCACTATATGTATATAGTGTAAATGTATTATTATTCTGAGCAGGAATAATTGAGAATATAACATGTAATCAGGGTATCATATGTATTAATTTGCAATCAATTGATATTTTAAGAGCTGGGCCAGTTTTCTCTCTGTACCTGTGTAACCCCTCCTGATTGCAATCTAGTTTTAAAAACCACCCCTACACAGGTGTTATAAAATGGGCTGGCATATAAGATGACATGACTTACTGCAAAAAAATTCTCAAGAGAAGGAAGAAATACACTGAAAACAGCATGAAAGTAAAGAGGTGATTTTAATTTCTGCTGTATCTGATACATGACAGTTTAATGTTAGGTGGGTTATCCCTTTGAGCTATCCTTTTAAGATTATATTGAATCAGACATCAATTCGAATTTTAAAATCATTGTCTAAAATATTACACTGTGTGTCCTAATGTCAGCATCAATGTTTATCTTTAATACTAATTTCACATATACATACTTTCAAAGTATAATACACAATGTAACAAATGGCACTTACAAGTTCTGATGAGTGATCAATGACACAAGTATTGAGCAATTTGATTCGTTAGTGATAGTTTAAAATGTATATTTAAATCAGATTGGCTGATGTCATAAATCATGTGATTATGCATATTCCAATCAAAAGTGGTTGAAAAATTCACTAGTGTGTGGGTTGTTTAGGAGTTTGCGTCATAATTGGTGCGAAAAGTGTTGCATCAAATTTGGTGCGAAGTGGAGAGTGGGACTTGTATTACATGGTTTAAACATGGTGCAAATAGAATTTTCCAAAAAAATAAAAAGGAAGTTAGCTATATTACGTTGTGTATTTATTTCATTTTTATATCTATATCTATTAGTGCAACAAGTTTGGGGCAAAACTTTGCAACAAATTTGGAGAAATAATATTGTCCCCTTGCTTTGTAATGAGAGACAAAGTTGTAACATAATCCATAAGTAATAATGTATTTTTCGTTTTTATTCCTATATCTACTAGTGCACCAAATGTAGAGCAATAATATTGTTTGATTTAGAAAGGGTATACAATTTTAATAAAGTTTCTAATTTACTTTAATTATGGAGTATACTTCATTCTCTTGCAGCATCGAACATAAGCTTTCTGTGTTTTCAGACTCCCATTGATTTCTATGGCATCCGCCGCCTCAAGGGTGGCGGATTGAAAACTAGGTACGCTGCGTCGGAATAGACGCAAGCGTACCTGTTAAATGTTTACGAAATTGGAAAAAGGCTCAAATAGAGTCGAATGTGAATTCGAAACATCTGTAATGACGCAAGCATCGATCTGCGTCAGATTGAGATTGCGGGAAAGTATATTACGTCACAAATTTCAACAATTGCTGATCTTGACGCGTTGATAACTACAGCGGATCAATCTCGCGACAAATACGACGCGGGATTCAAGCATATTTTCAGTTGGCGCTTTGATAAATATCCCCCATAGACTGCTAAAGATATGTCTATTCTCCTAAGCTGCTATCAGCCTACCTAGCTTTACTCTTCAACAAAAGTTACCAAGAGAACAAAGTAAATTAGATAATAGAAGTACGTTGGAAAGCTGTTTAAAACGGAATGCTCTATCTGTATCATGAATGTTTAGCCTACTGATTGCTTGAGAAGTTGTCTTTCTGGGTTGTTTGGCCCATATGCAACAGACAGCAATATAAAGGTCCCGTTTTAAAGGGACAGTAAACAAAGCGTATTTTTTTTTTACGTTATTGTACAGTATGTGTAGTAGGGTATAATGAGACTCGTCTTTTATGTATGCAATTTTAAATAGATTTTGTCCCCTAAAACAGCCTGCAATCTGCAGCATTGTGTCATAGTTTTTGCAAATCACAAACTAATCAATAGTGCCATTCAGTTTACTGTAGTGTGCTCCTTTCACTGGATGAAGCAGTTATCAGGTTGTGATTTGCAAAGATCCCTGTGATGGTTAAACAAAAAAAAAAACACTCTGGCTGACAGGTGGAGTATAAAGGGGGAAACAGATGAATCTAATAATACCCTCTATAAATGTGCACATACTGCAAAATCATGTACAAAAAGAAAGATATGTTTACTGTCCCTTTAAAAAGACTTGAGAGTGTGGAACATTTTTTGTGATTGTGTAACTTAAGTGGCATTTCCTTTTTTACACTGCCTCACTGTTGTTATTGCCTCCTGTTTGTTAATTTGGGACATTATGGGGGTAAAGCAGTTTTATGAATTAAAGTTCTAGGCTTAGATTAAAAAAAAACTGTTTCTGGAATGAATATCTCATGGGAAAAACTATTTAATCTGCAAATTGTGCAATTCAATGAGATTTCTACCTGCTTCTCTTTACAGCAACATTTTACTTTTAAACACAAATACCTTTTTATATTTATCTGAAAAGTATATTGTGATCTGAATATGTATAAGGAATGACGTGTCTCAAATAGGAAAGGAAATGTGCTCAGGCAACCAGAAACAGGGAGATATAAGTTACAGTAGTGACAAGAACACCTCAAAACAAACACGTTCATATGCATAATAGACATGTGCGTTTCGTTTTGTTACGAATCGAAATTCGGACGAATTCGCCAAATTTGGAGATTCTAATTGATTTGAGTTTCCAAATTACCCTAGCAACAAAACTAAACTAATCTGAATGCATTTCTAATGAATAAATACTAATTAGTTCAGACTTATTTGTTACTTTCGAATTACCATGGACTAATCACAATTCAGTATGAAAATTAAATTTAGTGAGATTTAGTGAGATAGAACAGTGAAATAATTCCATTTGTGTAACTTGGAACCATCTTAATCAACATAACACATACCGAACTTCTGAATTTACGAATCGAATCTGAAGTGAATACATCTGAATTTATTCGAATCCGAATAAATCTGAAACAAAATTGAAAAAAATCTAAAACGGTCCGAAACATATTTTTTCACTGTGCACATGTCTAATGCATAAGACATGTATTCAAATTCTACAGCATGTCAATCCACCAGAAAACATATTTTTCTTATGGTGTCCTAATGTTTCTGTTTTGTTTTTTTGTTTTTTTTACTTTTTATCAAGAAAATCTCTTAGATACTTTAAAGGGACACAAAACCTAAATTTTTTCTTTCATGATTCAGCATGCGATATTATGCAACTTTCTAATTTACTCCTATTATAAATTGTTATTCGTTCTCTTTCTACATTTATTTGAAAAAGCAGGAATGTAAGCCATTTTTGTTTGGAACCAAAATGGGATGGCTCTTATGCTTACATTCCTGCTTTTTCAAATAAATACAGCAAGAGAAGGAAGAAAAATTTATAATAGGAGTAAATTAAGAAAGTTGCATAATATTGCATGCTCTGTCTGAATCATGAAAGAAACAATTTGGGTTTTGTGTCACTTTAAAGGGACACTAAAGCCAAAGCTATACTTTCATGATTAAGATGGAGCATGGAGTTTTAAAAGACTATCCATTGTACTTCCATTATAAAAAGTGCACAGTCTTATTTATATACACACTTTCTGAGGTACCAGTTTCTACTAAGCATGTGCAAGAGTTCACATTGTATATGTATATGAATCTGTGATTGGCTGATGGTTATCACATGATACAGAGGTTGGCAAATTGAAGTAAATTGAAATTGTAAAAAAAAAAGAAAGTTGAAGTTTGTCAACAAAATCTACTGCTCATTTAAAATTCAGAGTAAGTGCTAATGCACTGTTTATTTATTTAGAATGCATTTGTTGATTATGCACTTTTACTGTATTTAATAGTCCTTTAAGATGACATCCCCATTTCACAGGTTTTTTTTTAAATCTGATGCCAATCCAATCTATCAAACAACACTTTTTGTACTAATTTTCACAGAAATGTTAAATGTATCTCATTCAATAGAAGAGTCTTGTTCAAGAACTGGGGGGGGGGGGGGTACCAGTTATGCAACTTCTTCAAGTTTTCTACTCAGCATACTAGTTAAGATTAACACAGTTGGTTCTGCAATATACGCCAAAGCATCCCAGATCCCAAGTAAGATCCCAAGTAAATTTCAACCACCTTCTAGCCACCACCAACTTTAAACATGAAAATATCTGTGCAACTCAGGGTATTTGTTCTTGGGTTAAACAAAAAAAACATGGTGAGACAGACAATCTCAAATTAAACTGGGTGTAACTGGGAACATATCAAAAAAGCATTTCCCATATTTGCTGGGGACAACTTACCACTGTAACAAGATTTTGTAATACAGTTCAAACAAATTGTCTAATAAAACTGGCACAATATACAATTTTTTGTGCAAGCAAGAGGACCACTTTTCAGTATTCAAAATAAAACGTAATGTTCAATGCTCTTTGACGGTGTATTTGGCATCTAGTTTGGTTATATGTTGAGCATGTATTGCATGTATAGCTATCGCATGTGCCACTGAACTGATTTTATTATCAAATGTATCCAAAAACATATCATTGTGAAAAACTGCGTTTGCATACACGAGTCAGTCAGGGACCATAGAGTTTAAGGTTGTAAAGTTGTTGTGAAGAACAAAAATGGACATTTATGCCAATTTAGCAAATAAAATAGTGGTGTGGTCTTGCAATGAAAGAATTTCTGAATTAATATGTTACATTTCGTCAAAATATATTTAGGTTTTATTATGTCCATGCATATAAAACAATAAATATTAATTGCATTTCAAAACAAAACAAGAAGCAATATGATACAGTTGTCAGTTTTGGATCTTCACAGCATATCAAGATAGTAAGATCTTAAAGGGACATAAAACACATTGGGATAGAGACAAAATATAATAATATGTATTTTAATTACTTTACCTGCAAATTTATACTGCATTGCCTTTCCATTAACCCTTTTCTTTTTAGTTTCTGAATTGTAAAGCTCTAACTCCCCCCCCCCCCCCTCCCACACACACACACACATTTTCTTCTATGGCTGTATCTATATCTATTGTTATTTTGGTAGAATGCAAAAATGCATAGGGATTATCTGCTGGAGCATGCCTAGAAGCTGTGAACTCAGTTGAAATACAATGCCTGTGTCTAAACACTGATAAGAGGGGTGGAGTTGGCTGCTCCAGGCAGCTTAGCTATGTAATTCATTTAGCTTATTTTTGAAAATTATTTTAAAATACTTGCCAGCAATTTTTAAACAATTTTTTTATGCAAACTATTTTCAATTAATTATCCTTTTTAGGATATGCACAGATCTCAACCTGCTTTATTTCCCATTAATGGATAAATTAGTGTTTTCTTAACAAAACATAACATCATAAAAAATAGAATTGTGGCTTTATTCTATGTTATTTTTAGAAAAGGTTTAACATTTTATATATGATAGATCATTTTGGGTACAGCCTTTTAAACATTAAACACTTTGAGATAGTAATATAAAATGATAAATCATATTTATAAAAAAAACCTCTTTAATATACTTTCACTATTTATTTTGTCCCCTTTTCCTTTTATTCCATTCTGAAATTGTGGGCTTTTCCGTTCCTGTTAGAAATGGAAGTGCAGAACACTGTTATATTTCAATCAGCCATTGGCTGTACACTCCAGCGACCTATTTATAACTGCCCCTAATTGTCCACAGCAGAGAAGGTAACCTAAGTTACAACATGGCAGCTCCCATTGTTTTATAGACACATAGGGGTAGATTTATAAAATGTCGGGTGGACATGATCCGCTGAAGTGGAACATGTCCGCCTGACATCGATAAATGCAGACAGCTTATGCTGTCGGCATTTAACATTGCACAAGCATTTCTGGTGAAATTAATATATGTGAAAAAAAACCAGTGCGCCAAATACCTGTATAGAAATAGAGGTGAAAAAACCAACATATAGTGCAATGAAATAAGGTACCCCTATATATATAAATACAAAAGTGAAAACTGCAAAATATATACAGTGTTGAAAAAGTCCCAATCAAACCAATATTGTAGATGATGGAAATATGATATTGGACAGTTCATCTAGTCCATAATCCAGATTCTGATATCTGGAACGGATGGCAGGCTGCTTCTTCGAAATTCTTGTCGGTGTCCCAAGATATTAAATTCTGCAGAAGTAAAAGATAAAAAAAGAAGGCGCCACCATAGTGCACAATCAGATGATTATAACACGCCAAATATACAAGTAAGACCGTACTTACAAGCTGTATGACACTTGAGAAGTGTCACAAATGCCTTCTGGACTGTTAGGAGTCGTCCAGCTAACTCACACTGGTGGATATCGAAATTGCTCTGGAGTGTGGGAGCGGCGATAGCAAACAGCATGCATTATCCAGCCACAGGCTTTTCACAGAGCCGGTTCGTCTAATACTTGTCCACTGTTATGATAGATACACTAGTGGATACAATGTATCAAGTGGATCGAAATGTTGAATTAAAATGTTGACTAAATGAATGGATAAAAGATAATTCGTGGCAAAAGTCTTGTAAAAGCAAACAGACTTTATTTGGAGTATATCAGCACAACGTTTCTCGGTCTCTCCTGACCGTTTCCTCAGGTGCAATATTGCACCTGAGGAAACGGTCAGGAGAGACCGAGAAACATTGTGCTGCTATACTCCAAATAAAGTCTGTTTGCTTTTACAAGACTTTTGCCACGAATTATCTTTTATCCATTCATTTAGTCAACATTTTAATTCAACATTTCGATCCACTTGATACATTGTATCCACTAGTGTATCTATCATAACAGTGGACAAGTATTAGACGAACCGGCTCTGTGAAAAGCCTGTGGCTGGATACTGCATGCTGTTTGCTATCGCCGCTCCCACACTCCAGAGCAATTTCGATATCCACCAGTGTGAGTTAGCTGGACGACTCCTAACAGTCCAGAAGGCATTTGTGACACTTCTCAAGTGTCATACAGCTTGTAAGTACGGTCTTACTTGTATATTTGGCGTGTTATAATCATCTGATTGTGCACTATGGTGGCGCCTTCTTTTTTTATCTTTTATTTCTGGTGAAATGCTGGTGCAATGCCGCCCCCTGCACATTTGCGGCCAATCGGTCGCTAGCAGGGGGTGTCAATCATCCCAATCTTATCCGATCGGGATGATTGCAGTCCGCCACCTCAGAGGTGGGGGATGAGTTAAGGAGTAGCGGTCTTATGACCGCTGCTTCTTAACTTATGTTTCTGGGGAGCCAGGAAAAATGAAACAAAATATTAAAGAAAGCTATTAAAAACATCATTTGACATTCCTTTTCACTTATTAAAAATGTGATACAATTTAAATAGTCTTTTATCAAACTTAATTGAACCTGAAGTTTTCTTCTTTGTCAACAAACGTTTCCATGTCATTATTACCATCCTCATGTTCTAGAAGTGCAGCCAATAAAAGCCAGTCTAGAATGATCAAGAAAGCAAAAACGCAGTATCCAGAGAGGAATGCATTAACGAATCACAACAACATCACATCCCAAAAAGGAGTAGGCTTTAAACCGTAACTCTGTGTATAGAGCGTTTAGGTGAGACAATTAACAATCTGTTGCTATGCTGCTTAACATATCTGTCTATATATACTCCATGTTGGTGTAAAGTCTTTGTGTCTAGCTTTTGTTGACAATATTTTATGATTTTAATGTGTAATCTTATGAATATATGCAGAGAGGTCCTGAATAAGTTGCTGCTGGTTGTGCAATCTGTGGCAGTTTATTCAGGCATGCAAATTACAGAGAGATATTTTCTAGCTATCTGTGATCTGTCAGTAAGCAATTGGCGTTCGGATATCACTTTTTGTGTTTTGTTTGTGTTCTTACAGAATGACACTCTGTTTTGCACTTTATATAAAATATCACACACA
Organism: Bombina bombina; assembly: GCF_027579735.1. Taxonomy (NCBI): domain Eukaryota; kingdom Metazoa; phylum Chordata; class Amphibia; order Anura; family Bombinatoridae; genus Bombina; species Bombina bombina. The sequence continues at coordinate 613,243,989 of NC_069501.1, read as the reverse complement.
TTGGGCTAGATTACTAGTGTAGCACTATCATTAGTGTGAAGAGCATAAACACAATTGCGAGATTGCTGTGTTCCTTACGCTCAAATCCATATTACAAGTGGCACACTGTTTAAATTATAGAGAATTTGTTTGTGTGATTTCACAGCAATTTATGCTCCCCATATTTTCTATAGGCGGACGTTGAGCGGCAATGTCTGCTCGTATTACAAGTTGAAAGTAAAGGAGATCACCACACCCACATATTGCAAAGTAACCCAATACACTATTAATCCCTAAACCCCCACACACCCCATTGCAAAGTAACCCATTACACTATTAACTAGTGTCTGTTCTTTCTGCTTTTCCAACCCCTTTCTCTGGATGTCCCAGCTTAATCTCATCAACAGTGCTAAACTGGTAGTTTTTAAGTAAGTTTTTAAAAGGTTTTATACTAGATTTTTAGATCAGTATCTGTGCATAGTCTTCTTTATAGTCAGGACGGCCATCAGGGGTGACAGCCATTACTAGATTTAGGGGCCCGGTGAGCAGTTGGGGCCTGGGATCCAACCACACTCTAGAGATTTTTTTTATTGTAGAAGTGAAAACTTATTTTAAATAACTCTTCATAGTATTATTAGTTATGCAGGATGCAGGGCTGGCCCTGCCTGCTGTTCACTAACTTGCTGTTGCTGTGATCCGGTCCTAGACCCTCCCACCAGCATGGGCTTTATTAGACACAAGAGTTGGGAATAAGAACTGCAGGAAAAAGTGCAAAGTAAGGGGTACCGGTAGGGTTTATAGCATTCTTCATTCTATGAACTTAAAGGGACATTAAACACAAACATTTTCTTTCATGATTCAGATAGAGAATACAATTTTAAACAACATTCCAATTTACTTCTATTATTTAATTTGCTTCATTGTTCAGATATCCTTTGTAATTGAAATAGCAATGCACATGGGTGAGCCAATCACACAAAGTAGCTATGTGCAGCAACCAATCAGCAGCTACTAAGCCTATCTAGATATGATTTTCAACAAAGGATATCAAGAGAATGAAACAAATTAGATAATAGAATTACATTAGAAAGTTGATTAAAATTGCATGCCCTTTCTAAATCATTAAAGAAAAAAAAAATGGGTTTCATGTTCCTTTCATTGGTAGTGTTTATATGAATGTTTTTGATGTGAACTGTGAATTTTCTGCTTATTAACAATGTTGACTGTTGCCACTGTGAGGAGTACTGTAATGTTTATAGCTTCCCACGTTCTGCTGGCAGTTTATTTGAACTTCTTATTGTGAATAATTATTTTTAATGTGATCTGCTCATTTTCTGCTAATATTGACTGCAGAGTATGATGCTTTATTACTAAAGCTCCCAGTCAGTATTTTCTTGTCACCAGCTGGTGCCCTTGTTGTGCAACAATGGAAATGCTAGTGCTAGTGTAATTTATGCAGGAACCTCTTCTGCCCTCTATTATACACAATTTACTTTCCCTCCTTCCTTCTTAAAGGGACAATAAACCCATTTATTTTACTTTCATGAGTTATAAAGAGCATGCAATTGTAAACAACTTTCCAATTTACTTCTATTATCTAATTTGCTTTGTTTTCTTGCTATCCTTTGTTGAAAAGCATATCTAAATATTCTCAGTGGCTGCTGATTGGTGGCTGCACATAGGTACCTCGTGTGATTGACACTCCCATGAGAGTTGTTATTTCATCAACAAAGGATATCTAAAGAATGAAGCAAATTAGATAATAGTAGTAAACTGGAATGTTGTTTAAAATTGTATTCTCTATCTGACTCATGAAAGAAAAAAATTGGGTTTCATGTCCCTTTAAAGTGCGTGAAAGGTGACTGATCTACTGTAATAGCAGTCAGTGCTGGGTGCTGAGTACAGAGCCCTCAGTAGTAGATCTACTGGTTATGGTCACAATATTAAAGGGGGGAAACACAGAAAATGTGTTGATTTTGTTTATATGTATTTTGATTAGATAGATAGATTTAAGGTTAGTCTATGCCATCCTACAGTTGGTGCCCTCTAGCTTTCTTTTAATAAATACTTTTTTTTTACTGCAGTTTCTTCAAAGGTTCATTGCCTTTCTGTACTATGTCGATCTGTCTTTCTGCCTGTCTAATGTGTGTGTGTGTGTGTATATATATATATATATATATATATATATATATATATATATATATATATATATATTGTCTATCTGATCTACAATTTACCATCACTTTAATGATAATATTCTGGTAGACCCTAACAACCTATTTAACAAAGTGGCACAAACAATGAGCAGCTAAAATAAGAAAAGGCAATAAGAGGCTAATGTATTTTGCCTTTAACCCCTTAATGACCACAGCACTTTTCCATTTTCTGTCCGTTTGGGACCAAGGCTATTTTTACATTTTTGCGGTCTTTGTGTTTAGCTGTAATTTCCCTCTTACTCATTTACTGTACCCACACATATTATATACCGTTTTTTTCGCCATTAAATGGACTTTCTAAAGATACCATTATTTTCATCATATCTTATAATTTACTATAAAAAAAATTATAAAATATGAGGAAAAAATGGAAAAAAACACACTTTTTCTAACTTTGACCCCCAAAATCTGTTACACATCTACAACCACCAAAAAACACCCATGCTAAATAGTTTCTAAATTTTGTCCAGAGTTTATAAATACCCAATGTTTACATGTTCTTTGCTTTTTTTGCAAGTTATAGGGCCATAAATATAAGTAGCACTTTGCTATTTCCAAACCACTTTTTTTCAAAATTAGCGCTAGTTACATTGGAACACTGATATCTTTCAGGAATCCCTGAATATCCCTTGACATGTATATATATTTTTTTAGAAGACATCCCAAAGTATTGATCTAGGCCCATTTTGGTATATTTCATGCCACCATTTCACCGCCAAATGCGATCAAATATAAAAAAAAAGTAAAATTTTTCCAAATTTTAGGTTTCTCACTGAAATCATTAACAAACATTTTGTGCAATTATGGCACAAATGGTTGTAAATGCTTCTCTGGGATCCCCTTTGTTCAGAAATAGCAGACATATATCGCTTTGGCGTTGTTTTTAAGTAATTAGAAGTCCGCTAAATGCTGCTGCACACCACAAGTGTATTATGCTCAGCAGTGCAGGGGTTAATTAGGGAACTTGTAGGGAGCTTGTAGGGTTAATTTTAGCTTTAGTGTAGTGTAGTAGACAACCCCAAGTATTGATCTAGGCCGATTTTGGTATATTTCAGGCCACCATTTCACCGCCAAATACGATTAAATTAAAAAAAATAGTCAACTTTTTCACAAACTTTAGGTTTCTCACTGAAATTATTTAGAAACAACTTGTGCAATTATGGTACAAATGGTTGTAAATGATTCTCTGGTATCCCCTTTGTTCAGAAATAGCAGACATATATGGCTTTGGTGTTGCTTTTTGGTAATTAAAAGGCCGCTAAATGCCACTGCGCACAAAACGTGAATTATGCCCAGCAGTGAAGGGGTTAATTAGGTAGCTTGTAGGGAGCTTGCAGGGTTAATTTTAGCTTTAGTGTAGAGATCAGCTTCCCACCGGACACATCAGACCCCCTGATCCCTCCCATAGAGCTCTCTTCCCTCCCCCACCCCACAATTGTCCCCGCCATCTTAAGTACTGGCAGAAAGTCTGCCAGTACTAAAATAAAAGGTTTTTTTTTTTTACTTTTTTTTTTAAGCATATTTACATATGCTGCTATGTAGGATCCCTCCTTAGCCCCCAACCTCTCTGATCCCCCCCAAAACAGCTCTCTACCCCCCCCCCCCCCACTTATTGGGGGCCATCTTGGGTACTGGCAGCTGTCTGCCAGTACCCAGTTTGCATATAAAAATGTTTTTTTTTAATTTATTTTAGTTTTTTCTGTAGTGTAGCTCCCCCCCCCCAGATCAATCCCCCACCCCCTCCCAGATCCCTTAGATAAGTTCCATTACGTTTTATTATTATTATTTTGTACAAAAATATTTACAAGTTTCTGTAGTGTAAGCGGTTCCCACCCGCTCCCTCCCCGTGCACGCGCCCTCCCGCCGCCCCCTGTGCACGCGCGCGCGCCTGTGCGCGCCCCCAGCGATCCCGCCCCCGATCCCGCCCCCCTCTCTGACTAAGAAGCCATCGATGGCCGCCCACCCACCTCCCATTTACGCTCCCACCCACCAACGAATGCGGCCATCGATGTCCGGTGCAGAGAGGGCCACAGAGTGGCTCTCTCTGCACCGGAGGGGCAAAAATTGTTATTGCAGGATGCCTCGATATCGAGGCATCCTGCAATAACCGGAAAGCAGCTGGAAGTGATCAGGATCGCTTCCAGCTGCTTTCCAAACCGAGGACGTGCAGGGTACGTTCTCAGGCATTAACTGCCTTTTTTCTGAGGACGTACCCTGCACGTCCTCGGTCGTTAAGGGGTTAAAACATTTTTAAAGCAAATTATATATAAGAGATCTTTAAAGAGACATGAAAGTCAAAATTAAACCATGTGCAGCCGTTTAAGATTTGTTTTAACTGCTGTTACCAAATTGACTTTGTTCTCTTGGTATCAGTTGTTAGAAAGCAAAATACCTTTGTAGACTCAATAGCTAGTGGTTGCTAGCTGCTGATTGGTGGCTGCACATATACCACTTGTAACTGGATTATCAGATGTGTTCAGCTAGCTCCCAATCATGCATTTTTGCTACTGAGTTGATCTGAGGGGTCAGACATATAGTTATGTGCAAAACTAGTGTAATAATAAAATGCTTAAAGGGACACTAAACCCAATTTTTTTCTTTCATGATTCTGAATGTAGACACCCATCAGCAAGGGCTACCCAGCGTCCTGAACCAAAAATGGACCAGCTCCTAATCTAAGATTCCTGCATTTTCAAATAAAGATAGCAAGAGAATTAAGAAAAACTGATTATAGGAGTAAATTAGAAAGTTGCTTAGAATTGCATGTTCTATCTGAATCATGAAAAAATTGTGTTTAGAATCACTTTAAACACATAAGAATGTTTTTTTTTTTGTTTTTGTTTTTACACTTTGTCAAAACTGTTGCCACAATGTGTAAAGAACATAATTGAGCTGGTAAGGAGGCATCTAATGTGCGTGCATCTTTTTGCAGATCAATTCATTATATATATAAATAAAACACAAATCCCAGTCCACACAATCAACATCAAAATCATTTTCCTAGAGGTTCTCTCAGACAAGAAAATACAGTGACATCAGTCTAACCTAACACACTGTATTACATAAACACATGAAGCCTGCTTTAACCCTTCTGCTGCCAGTGATGGCTACTTCATATTGCAGGACTGCACCATATACTATATAAGAAAGGAAAGCTTGTGCAAATATATACGTGCAGCAATTAACTACTTTTATTTTCAAAACGAGCATGATTTGAGAGATGTATACAAATAATAAAAAGAACGTTTTTGTCTCATGTAACCTGCTAACCCCTACCTGTAGACACTTCTCCTAGTGTTATATAACAGCTTCTCCTACTGTTATATGATGGGTAAACTATTTTATTATACTTAGCCTTTTAAAAGCAACAATGTGCAGAGAGCTCATCTATGTTTAAAAGGCCACTAGACCCCTCTATGTGACTAATGTACACTAAAAGCCTCAATAAACAAATTAATCTTTAAAAATGTATTACCCAGTAGTAAAACTGCTGAAATATTGTATAATGTATTGACAAAATTGTAAAAATTGATGCTGAACATTGATAACTCCCTTAATGTTATCTTTTAGGGTCTTTACAGATTATATATGTGTCTGCATGTACATATCCTTTATATTAACTTGTAATTTGCCAGAGATGGAGCAATATTTTGCTCATCAATCTACAGCAGCAATGAAGTTAAGGAGGCTTCTCCATCCAGGGTTTGGACTACTGCAGAAGTGGGTCACTGTGGTTGCCATAGAGACGCTTTAAGCAAGCAATCTTGCAACCTCTCCCTCAGTCTCTCTCAGCACTACAAGATTAAGAGCTTCTTCTCTCATCTCTCCCTGTCTATCTCCACCTCTCTCCCAGTATCTCTCTGCTGCTGCTCTCCCTCTCTCTGCCCTGGTGCCATCGGCTGGCCCTGCTCCATGCTGCACTGCTCCTTCCATGCCCACAGCCCTTATTCTGCTCACTGGGGAGAGGAGAGAAGGGGGAGAGAGGCAAAGTTGGGGGATCTCTTTGCCTTTTCCTTCTGTCAGTTCTTCTCCACGCCTCCCTGGCAACAGGACCCTGCTCGCCAGCTGGTAAGGAGTTCGGCAGTGAAATGTCATGGCTGTCTGTGCCATCAAATCTGTCTATTACTAGAATCCAATATAACGTATCTGTGTCTATATCTGTACTTGTCATTGCATCTATTTATCTATGTGTATGTCTATCATGTACTTATAAGTAAACATATCTCTAGACAATTTTGGTTAATATGTATTGGTGTGCTTATTATATATTGATATAATCAGTTATTAGATATTGTCATATACTTAGTGTGAATATTTCATGTACATATTATTATGCATATATAATTTAGGTAATATTCTGTTCATAATTTCCAGACCAAAAGAAAGACAGATAGACAAACAGGCAGGCAAACAGACAGATAGATAAATAGATATATATATATAGATAGATAGATAGATAGATAGATAGATAGATAAAAATATGTAGTATGTGCTATTTTCTGTATATTAACAAATTAATATCCTGATATATGAAGGAAATGTTTTTTACATGGAATAAGCAAATTCAATGTATTTATTTCTATCATTCCTTAAATTATTTCTACTTTGTAATGTCACTTCTGCATTACTATTTGTTGTTAATTTGGATTGTTTAATTAAGGGCAGATTGCCATCCTTTAGGTGTCTTTAGGAACTTTCCTTGGGGAAATTCTACCAAATCTACCAAAGCGAAATTGTGGCCAATCATTGCACTCTAAAGTAGTTAACTACATTTAGTAACCCACATTAGGTGAATACATTTATAAACCCACATTTTTTAGGAAAAAAAAACAACAAAACAAAACAAGCAATAGACTGTGCTTGGGTTGAAAGAGACCTTTATGGTTATCTATTAATAATAATTTTATGTGTGCCAACATATTATGTATTGCTATACATGAATGTAGTAAATAATTGTTAATACAATTCATTAGGTCAGTTGTATTAAAAAGATAGCTAGGGATCTACAAGTAGGTCTCTACGCTAACCATTAGATCACAAGACACTTGTGGGGTTCTCCATTTCCACTCAGTCAGTAATTATAGTATGGGCTAAAATAAAACCTTTTTAACATGTGCATTTACAACAAGTCTATTCTGTAGCACTACAGTGTTGCCAAGTAAAAATAACGAGTAATTCTGGATTATTAGAATATTAGAACATTCCGTGTACAAAACATAAAAGCTTAGATATCCTTGTGATTACCACATGCAGCAGTGGGTCATACTAAGGAACTTCACATATATGTAGACCCCACCTCACTACAGTGGTTACCTACAGTATGTGCTGAGGTAAAAAAAACAACGCAGCAAACACAAAATGTGAAAAGATCTGGGGTTACATTAAAGCTACTGATAATTAAGGTCTGGTGTCTCACCCTCCTCCTTTTTAATCCCTGCTGGCTCCTTGAGCTGGTCCTATAATTGGTCTCAGAGTTGCTTTTTATCGATAGAACATAGAGTTGCTCAATTTCATTGATCCCTCACACAGTGCTGTAAAATCAAGTCTAACACCTCCTGCTGCTTAAATAAAATATACAACCCAACTCTTTATTAAATATATTTTTCAGCAAGATTGTCGGTTACACAGTATTTTTTCACTTACTATATACACATGCAAGCAGCATACACACACATACACTTTTTGTTTGGCAAGACAGTTTAGAAAACCATTTTAATTACTTTGTTGATTGACTGTAATATAGGATTAGAATAAAGAATTTGTGGACACAATATACACATTAGTTAACGTTTTGACTTCTGTCAGTTTATTATTTATGTTTTTTACATTCAATACATCAGTTTTGCCTTTTACTTCCTGTTTCCAAATGATATCTATCTATCCATCATCTATCTATCTATCTATCTATGTATCTATCTATGCATCATCTATCTATCTATCTTTTCTATCTCTCACCATCTCTCTCTCTCTCATCTATCATCTATCTATCTATCTATCTATCTATTTATCTATCTATATCTATCTATATCTATATATCATCTATCTACCTATCTATCATATATCTATATATCTATAATCTATCTATCTTTTCTCTCTCTCTCATCTATCTATCTATCTATCTATCATCTATCTATCTATCATCTATTTATCTATCTATAGCTATCTATATCTATCTATCTATCTATCTATCTATCTATCTATCTATCTATCTATCTATCTATCTATCTATTACCTATCTACCTATCTATCTATCATCTATCTATCTATCTATCTATCTATCTATCTATCTATCTATCTCTTCTCTCTCTCTCATCTATCTATCATCTATCTATCATCTATTTATCTATCTATATCTATCTATCTATATATATCTATCTATCATCTATCTACCTATATAGCATCTATCTATCATCTATCTATCCATCTATCTATCTATCTATCTATCTATCATCTATCTATCTATCTATCTATCTATCTATCATCTATCTACATATCTATCATCTATATATCTATCTATTTATCTATCTGTCTGACAGTCTGTAAACACAAGACAAGTAACGATCCATCTGTACAGTAGTTTAGTGTTAGTGGGTCATGGTGTTTACTGCACCATGCTCACACCTCACTGAGACCCCTCCTTTGTAGGCAGGTAGCTTTATAGGAAGCAGGAAAGAGTTGTGCACACTGAATACTGATACACAATCTGCAGTAGTACCTGCATCATATGATGTGGTGTATAGAGAGGATAGAAAGTGGCAGGCTGTCATATTTAGTTACAGTCTACCCAGAAAACATCCTATTCTCTATACCGTGCTCAGAGCTTCTTAATTATGTGAGAGGCTCTGCTTTTTTATGTCTGATAGCTGTGACTGGTTGTGTAAAATTTGGAAACAAGTGTCTTCCCTCAAAATTACAATCTATTGACATATTTAGATCTAGGCAATATGATACATCCTAGGGCTTAAGGGGACTTATATTATTTATTTGTAAATTGCACAGAAACCTCTCTTGTCTCCAGGCAATGCAGAACCATAAGTATCTGCGTACATTCCATGCAGAGTGGATATGCTGTCTTTTTTTGTATCTGATAATAACAGTAAATATTTAAATGTTGCCAGTTGTCTGTAATTTATTTGCCAACATCATGGATAATTAAGCTGTTGTAAAAAGCTGTGTTTTGCATTGTTTATACTTTGGTGTATCTGTCACAGGAGATAGATCCTGTCACACAGAAGTGATTCTGACGTGCAGACAGAGGCCGCATATATAAACAATATATACAGCTAGTTTTCCTCAAGCAAACAGAGATATGGAACAAATGATCTACACAAAGAGTAGATAACATAAATCACATAGTGACTTTAAAGATTAGGATTAGATGGTATCTTTGCTTGAGCACAGTCATTTTGATTTAGCCTGTGCTCAGTTAAGGAATTCCTTACCTGTTAATGGCATTAGATAAATGTTTTGCCTATCCCTTTGTTACAGCACCAACACAATCATCACATTGCTGTCAAATGCAATTAGTTGTAGCACACACAACCATTATAGATAGTCAAAAATGAAGGCTCCCACACAGCATATTAGATACACGCAAGCTGATAACACGTCTGCATTATGGAATGGAGGGGGAAACAAGCACCTTAGGAGGAGTGGCACGGTTTGGTATCTCATACACAGGATACAATGACACATACCCACTAGTGACATATCAAACTCACACACTATAATACATGAGGGGGAGTCTGAATTTAAATTGCAATGAGACATTTACCTTAAGTATACAGCTGTCAGTTTTATGTGTATATCAGTGTGATAACATATTTGTTATCAGCTTGCGAGTAGCATGCATAGCAAGAAGGGAATGTTTGAACAAATGTATGAAAGGTTAGATCTGTGGTTCTCAATTTTATTTTTTTCCCAGGGTAAGTCGTGACATCCCTGATTATTATTATTTATATGGCTGTGACACCCCCAAAGACTCAATTCATGTAATACTGTGATTTTAAATATGGAACTATTGTAAGCTAATCTCCCTGGTAAACTATTATCCTAGTTGATAATCACTAGGTAAGAATAACAAAATAATATATTTAGACAGGAATGCTGTTATAGGGAAAGGCTATCGGTGCAATTTTAAAGAAAAAGTTATAGTAGCAATTTTGGGAGGGGTTATAGTAAACATTTCTAAAATTAGTTATAAAAATAGCTTTAGGGAGCTCTTACACAATCATTTGGAGACAGAATTGTAGGGAGAAGCTATATGAGAATTAAAAGAAGAGTTATTAAGGTAGTATGGAATAAAGCACAGACTCTGCACAAAATCAAAAAGTAGTTAATAGATCAGTTAGGTAGGAGAGTATGGAGAATTTATTGGTTTAATAAAGGAAGAGGAGTTAAAAAAATACTTCTAAAATCAAGAAAAAATCTTTTGTTTTCTGTAAATTAAGGATTTATTTATTTTTTTCAGTTATGTACTGGATATTCTAAATATTATCTAATGATAAGTAGCCATTTTGTGATATTTGGCAAATTAGAAAAAATTGTGCTGGTCTTTAAAGTCTAGTGTCATTTCTTAATTTTTAGATCCCTCCTCCTTAAAATGTTTAACGGGGAGGCCAGTTCCTCGGCAAAGAATGTCATCCGGAGTTCCAGCATCAGTGGGGAGATGTATAACCTTGAGAAGGGTAACTCAGGAACACCGGATGCATCCGGCACCACCACAACTAAAAAGAGGAGGTCTAGCCTGGGAGCCAAGATGGTTGCCATTGTTGGACTGTCTCAGTGGAGCAAGAGTACTCTACAACTAAACCAGCCTGGTAGGTAAAACTCCATTACTTGGGTGGATAGACATATGACGGCTTAAAGAGGAATGGATCATTTTTATCTTTTTTATTGTTAAGGGCAACTTACTATAAAAGTTCTGTAATTGGAATAAGAAAGGTGATGATACAATAATCATTTGATCAAGAATGTTAATCCCAAAATATAACTTTAGAAGTTCAAATAAAACCTTAGTAATGCAGCACATTATTCAAATATTTGTAGAGGCTAATTTTATTTTACATATATTAATACAGAGGAGAAAGTTTGACAAAACAAATAGGAATTTGGAATTCAGTATAATTGCTATTGTAATATTAAGAATTAAACAAAAGCAAGTGAGTAAAAGGTAAAATGAAAAATATAACTTCCCTTTAAGAGTGGGCCACAGCCAGCCTCAGCCTCTCCTTAGCTGTGTGTTAAATCTTTGATAGAATATTGGTGGAGCTGGCCACTCCAGATGGACTTACCCACTTTATCTTCTTATCCACATGGACCTCTGTAGAGTAGAAAACCCAAAACAGTGTAGCTTGTAAACACAACACAAACACTAAATGGAAAGTACTCACTGACAAAGTACTGTAGAAACCACTTCAAGGTTTATTGAAGAATCTCAGACCAGAAACAGTGATGTTTATCAGCAACTACAGCATTACTTCAAGTATCACAGACCCACTACTAAAATGAAATGCTCTCAAAGTGTTTCAACAGATAAAACTGTCTTTTTCAAGAGCTATAAAATATAACACACCATAAAAGAACTATAGTTCCTCAATGTTTAAAGGGACACTGAACCCAATTTTTTTATTTTGTGATTCAGATAGAGCATGCAATTTTAAACAACTTTCTAATTTACTCCTATTAGCAATTTTTCTTTGTTCTCTTGCTATCTTTATTTGAAAACGAAGGCATCTAAGTTTTTTGTTTGTTTCAGTACTCTGGACAGCACTTTTTTATTGGTGGATGAATGTATCCGCCAATCAGCAAGGACAACCCAGGTTGTTCACCAAAAATGGGCCGGCATCTAAACTTACATTCTTGCAGTTCAAATAAAGATACCAAGAGAATGAAGAAAATTTGATAATAGGAGTAAATTAGAAAGTTGCTTAAAATGTCATGCTCTATCTGAATCACAAAAGAAAAAAATTGGGTACAGTGTCACTTTAACTTTATATCATTTCAAGAGGCTCCTCCCACCATCTAACCACCTGAAAAAAACGCCTTTGTAAAAAGTTCACAGTAATAAGGAGCTATCTATCTCCTAATGGGAACAGAGCAATACCCAATAAAACTAATAATAATCATTTAAAAAAAAAAAATAGTATATTATTATTAATCCCAATCTATTAATACATGTTCACTCTTCCCATTAGAAAGTATAAATTCTTATAATTCCATTAAAAAAGTACATTTTAATGTAAAAATAAATCATAAGAAAAAAATTAATTATAATAATACAAAAGGAGTGACCATTCACTCATAGTAGAAGCTATAGCTGTTTCAAGAGTGTACTTAAAGGGACAGTATACACTCATTTTCATATAACTGCATGTAATAGACACTACTATAAAGAATAAGATGCACAGATACTGATATAAAAATCCAGTATAAAACTGTTTAAAAACGTACTTAGAAGCTTCAGTTTAGCTCTGTTGAAAAGGCAGTTGGAAAGCCCACTGCAAGTGGGAAATAAGACACCCCCCCTCCCCCTTCTTTTGCATATGAAAAGACCCTTTACACAAACAGGAGCAAGCTGGAGAAGGTAGCTGACGGTATTCAAATAAAACTTTGGGGCTTGGTTAGGAGTCTGAAAATCAGAGCAATGTTATTTAAAAAATAAGCAAAATTATACATTTAAAAAAAAAAAAAAACTTTATGGGCTTTATAAATAGATCATCTACAAAACATTTATGCAAAGAAAAAATGAGTGTATAATGGCTCTTTAAAGGGACATTATACACTCATTTTTTCTTTGCATAAGTGTTTTGTAGATGATCTATTTATATAGCCCTTGAAGTTTTTTTTTTAAAAAAAATATAGTTTTGCTTATGTTTAAATAACATTGCTCTGATTTTCAGACTCCTAACCAAGCCCCAAAGTTTTATTTGAATACCGTCAGCTACCTTCTCCAGCTTGCTCCTGTTTGTGTAAAGGGTCTTTTCATATGCAAAAGAAGGGGGAGGGGGGGAAAGTGTCTTATTTGCCACTTGCAGTGGGCTTTCCAACTGTCTTTTCAACAGAGCTAAACTGAGAGCTTCTAAGTACGTTTTTAAACAGTTTTATACTGGATTTTTATATCAGTATCTGTGCATCTTATTCTTTATAGTAGTGTCTATTACATGCAGTTATATGAAAATGAGTGTATACTGTCCTTTTAAGTAAGCGCCAAGCACCAGCATTTTAAACACTGCACTTGTTTAGAGAACATAAGGTGCTTGTATCATCTGGTAATGACTCAATTTGCATCATTGCTGATATGATACAAACCCCACCAGCTTTATAAGCAGCTGCAGTATTTAAAATGCTGGTGCACTAAGAATATCTAGCTAAGCTTTACATTCTGACATTAAAACAGTGATAACTTTTACTAGAAGCATTTTTCCAATGTATGTATATTGTAAATATGTTTCTATCTAAGAATTAAATTAGTCTATGTGCATTTCACTTTGGACTGGGATGTCACTTTAAATCCGTATTTCTTTTCTCATGCTTTTGGTAAAAAAAATTCAATTAGTTTAGTGAAGCAAGGCCCCACAAGGTCCACTCTCATTTAAAGGGATACACACTTGCAAGTAGTTTTCAACTCTGATTAACTACATGAAATAGAAACAAAACAACAACAACAAAAATATTTTAAAATATAGATATTTTGAAACCTTTTGGTTAAAGAATTTGTTAAATAAAGAAAAAAAGTAACATTAAAGGGATAGGAAAGTAAAAAATAAACTTGCAGGATTCAGATAGAGCATGCAATTTTAAAACACTTTTAAATTCACATCTATTTACAAATGTGCTTTGTTCTCTTGGTATCCCTTGTTGAAAAATAATACGCACATATCCTACACTAGTGGGAGCTAGCAGCTTATTGGTGCCTGCACACATTTGTCTCTTGTGATTGGCTTACTAGATGTGTTCAGCTAGCTGCCAGTAGTGCAATGCTGTTTCTTCAGCAAAGGATAACAAGAGAATGAAGCATATTTGATAATAGAAGTAAATTGGAAAGTTGTTTAAAATTATATGTTCTATTAAAACCATGAAAGAAAATGTGGGGGTTTCCTGCACCTTTAAGACTTAATCCTGTCTTATGAAGTTGTAGACAAAAAAAGAAGTCTCTGAAACCTAAAATATTTTCTACTGTAACTTACTTCCTGCTCTCACTTTGCTACAATAATCTCTGAATGATCTGCTTGTTTGTGAAGAAGTACACGTACCATTAAATCACATTATTGGTTCAATCATCTCACTGTTGTAAATGCATTTTCATGACATAAAATAGTATTTTCTAACAATACTAAAAGAAAACAATGTTGCATTAGGGGAGTCTGACCACAAAAATAATTTACTCCTACAATTGGTTGATGCTGGTATTATTTTACAATAAAGAGAACAAAACCAGTAAGAAGTAACATCTTAGTGTTTGGTTCTAGAGGTGCCTGATCCATAAAACATGTAATCATTGTACTTCCCTCCAAACTGGGCTAACATCATATATTGGTCCTGACTGACATCCACCTCTCAAAAGATGTCACTTCCGCCCACGGCAAGTTATTTGCATCTCCATACAAAATGGCCAAACTCCAAGGCAAGTTTCCTACATACAACACTGATTTTTCTACAAACTGGAGTATTTATGGAGAAAAGGTCATAGAGTCACTTATGTTTGGCAGTTTTGTTATTGGAGCTTTATAAACAGCCCCCATCTTTAATTACATTATAAGGAAGCAAAAAGTATATCTTGATTCATTCAGAGTGCTTCCTTAAACCTCAAAAAAAATAATGGTGAAGCTGGTTTTCATATATGTTAAATATGTAATAATTTTGATATCAATACATCATGACATTTTTTTTGCCTACCATATTGATATTGTCAGTGGCAACCAAAATTAGCTATGGAGCCTAAGGCCCTATCTTCATTACAACAAAACGCCTTCCTTCTCTTCACCTTCCTCTACCATTCCAGATATTTCCTCTTCCTTTGAGTTGAGAAATGTATGCTATTAAACATGTCACCAGCATAATATAGAGGCAGCAGCCATCTTGAATAGCAGCATTTCATACTGACACAGCCTTACCCTATATAACCAAAACTGGCACTGAGCATCTTAATAACCTGTGAACTAAATCAAATGATTTACTTTGATGTCAGTTCCGATAAATTTATATAGTGGTATCAAGAGGCCACAATCAATATGAATTCCCTCTGCAAGCAAAGTGCAGCCAAGTGTACTATTATGCCCCTTCTACTAAGAATGGGTTAGGCAGGGTTTACAGCTCTGCTCATGTCTTTTGGACCCTTACAGCAAAGCCAAGCCACAGGGGTATGTACACAAACATAAATAAAGAAAACAGTTGCATTTAGAGGTGTGGGACTTAAAGTGTGCCCCCACTGCATTCTGGGGTTTGTAGTTCTTTCTAGAGGTTTATAGAGTTGGATGATGCAGCACTGAAGAGATGACTGTTTGTATATTCACAAACAGCCTCTTCAGCCAGTCTCTCCAGTGTCCAGTGACTATTTCCTTATTTAGTCTATGGAGCAATGCATCAGAGGGAAAAGGCCAGAAGTAATATCACAAAAAGCATGAGGCCTCACATAGGGTTGCCACCTCAGCCATGTTTTCCTGGACACTTATAATGTACACATGTTGCAGGGTGGGCATGGAGGAATATGAATAGTGCTGTCCAGAAACACAATACATGTTCCTCCCTGCACACCCTGCAGCATGTGTAACTCATAAGTGTCCAGGAAAACATGGCTGAGGTGGCAAACCCAGCCTCACATGATGTAGATCTTAAAAAAAACTATGAATTAAAATAAAAGCAAATCCAACCAAAGCATCCAGCAACTTACACAAATTCTTAACATGGACTACAGTTTTATTTTGAGAACTGTGGTAAAACTGTTTGCACAGGACAGTATTATGTAGTTACAGGCCTCAGGATAGCCTCACTGATAGCACAGCTTTTAGGGTATGTCTTAGAAAATAGATAAAATAAATAGATTCCATATTTACTGGGCATGAATATTTCACCTGTAAAATAATATAGGTTTGCAAATAAAAAAATAACCATTTAAATGGAAAAATGTGCCACAGAGTTTAAACTACATTTGAGGGTCATCAAGCTCATGAAATCTTCACAGTCTGAGTCACTGACTCACTGCTATTGATTAAATCCAGACTCTGGTGATGTTATATTAAAGGAAGGAAATCTGCTACATTGAGTGTAAATAGAGCAGGGTCTGGCAACATTTTATGAGTGCTGTGCTTGAGTAATACTATAAAGTAATCAGGCAATTAGGTCTTTAATCGGGTTTGTTAATTAATACAGGATAAATATTTTATAATAAATAAAAAAATGATGCCAAAACAAGCTTTGCTCTATACTAATATCAGACCTCAGATCATACCCCTGGCTCTGCAGCTCTCTCCTTTACCTTAAAATTTCCTGGGCCACATGGATGGAACTTGTACAGGTATTGCAAAGAGAAGGATAGAACTGAGCCAAAGGTTGCTGGCTTTGAAGTCAAGTGAAGACTTAGGAGTGTGCATTAAGTGGGAGAACTTGCACAATTGGTGCCTGACTAAATACTTTTTTGCCCCACTGTATATAAGAATATATATATATATATATATATATATTTACTGGGAACACACAGTTCCCATAGGCCGCAATGTAAAGGCACGCTAATTTAGTGCTCCACTTGTAATTTAGTCCCAACTGTTTAATTATGCATAGTGAAAAGTTTTGCAGTATACTTTTATTATTTGTTTTGCACAGTTTTCTTGTAATTTAAATATGAAAACTAGTTTTTCAAATTCTCCTAGACAGTCTAAAGTGCATTCGTTTTAAGTCAGAACCTGACCCCACTACATGTTATGCAGTGATTGCTTGATATGAGAAAACTCCCATTTGAATGTGTCCCTAATTAATTAAAGTAGATAAAGTAAAGAACACTGTAGAAGCTTTGCATTGGGGGTGTCACTTGACTGCAAAACAATGCAAATGGTGAGAACAAATGCCTTTAAAAGATTTGTTTTGCATTCAGATATTTTACAATGCAGTGATTAATTTCTGATGTTTACATAAAAATTTACTTTAATGTGATTTTAATAACAATATTTTGCTGTGCTGAATAAACTTATTTTGTTTTCTCTGCTTGGACAGGTGTGTATGTGATGACCAATAGAATTGTTGCTGTTTAATATGAAAGATATAAACTTTCTATGTTTTCATTTACTTAGAGTAATAAAGCTGTCAGCTACCAAAACAACTCACAGAAAGGCAGCAACATCTCCTTTTTATCCCAGTAGACCACTATTATTTTACTTTCTTCTTTCATCTTTCTAACAAAACAACTTTGCTATACATACTTTCGTTATTTATTTTGTCCCCTTTTCATGTAATTTTGCTCTGAGGATTTTCTAATGATCAGATCTTAAAATGCACACTGCTGAACGCTCAAGGCAATCCCTATTACATATTAGATATGTGCATTTGTGCACATCATTCCATGAAGAAACAGGAAGACGGCGGCTGCATTCAGCCCTTTTCGTAGCTGCATTTATTCTTGAGAAAGTGCAATGCACTGAGGTCTGTGCCCTTTCACAAGTATAAATGTGACTATGAAAAAACATAATTTATGTAAGAACTTACCTGATAAATTCATTTCTTTCATAGTGGCAAGAGTCCATGAGCTGGTGACGTATGAGATATACATTCCTACCAGGGGAGGGCAAAGTTTCCCAAACCTCAAAATGCCTATAAATACACCTCCCACCTCACTCATACCTCAGTTTAACATATAGCCAAGAAGTGAGGTGTATAAAAAGGAGTAAAAAGCATACAAAAAGAGGAACTGTAAAAAATAATCAGCTAGATTACAAGTTTGGCGTTATGATTGAAAAAGCATCGTTATGCTTCATAACAATGCTTTTTCCCTAACGCTGCTATTACAAGTCTTGTAGGTATAGGTGTACCGCATACCTTTTAGCCTGTCACACAACGTCAGTCCCGCACTTTAAAAAAAGTCCTTTTTCAATGGGACTCCCGGTATTACGAGTTTGCCTGGGAGGCCAAAAAATGAGTGGTACACCCTATACTGACAAGATCCGTACCGCCATCTAATGTTAGTAGTTATGATTTTTTTTTTTTTTTTTTTTTTTTTTTATTTCTTATAAAATTAATATAACAATAATACACGATTCCAACAAGTGTTTTTCATAACATCATAAAAAGTTTTACAGTAATAAAATATTACATTATACTCATTCTTTATAAATAGATCTTTGTCCTTAAACCTAAATTTGCCTAAGGGGATATGTCATGCATCAACTATTTATCACATAGTTACATAACTATCAAGGGGAATGAATAAAGAGGGAGAAGGGAAAAAAAAACAAACAACAAAGTCATATCCCCCTCCCCCTCCCGGCCCCCCCAACTCTCCCAGTTCAGGGTTTAGGGATACAAATAATCCGATTAATTTGGTTGCTGTAATCCTCACCAACGGACTTAATAAAGGGTCCCCAGGTATTAAAAAATTGGTCTGCTTTGTTCAAACTAAACTTTTTATAGTCGTAGGCTTCCAGAATTGCTTCTTTCATCATTGCCTTCTTAATCTGATTAACATTGAAGGCTTTTTTATCTGTCCAGCGCATAAAGATCAGTGATCTTGTCTTCAATATTACTTTATGTATAAATCTATTGTTCCCTTCCCAAGATGAAGAATTAGTAAGGAACGATACATTTTCTGCTACTAACCTGATCTTAAGTTTAAGAATACCAGAAAGCCAAAATCCTACTTTTAACCATAACTGAAATTGTTTGTGGCATTCATATACCAGATGAAACAAGTCCAGGTTATTTCTGGAACATTTTATACATTTATTCTCTACATCTTTGTTCCATTTGCTAACTCTCTTGGGAGTTAGATAATCTTGATGCATGAGCCTAAAATGTGATTCTCTCATAGCCATTGAACTCTCCAGTTTATGAATAATCCCTAGGCTGGTTTGTATGAGTTTGTCTTCTCTATGGACAGGTAAGCTCTTTTCCCATTTACTATACAGATCCTCCAGCTGCCTTGATTCAAGCCCCGATAAGAGAATTTCATAAATCACTGAAAGTGGCTTCAGTTTAATTTCAGGGTGATCTAAAAAAAAACAGTATTTCAGATCAGTTGCTGATCTAAAAATGGATGTGTCTGGAAAAATAAATCCGAATCCTGGTGAACAAATAGTTTTAAGTAATGTTTTGCTTGCATAAAACAGAACCTATCCTTACTGGGAATTTGATATAGTTCTTGTACTTCCTCGAACTTAAGGATTTGCTTACTTTTCCAGCTACATAGATGCCCCAGATTGACCAAACTGCGATCTTCCCACCGCTGAAATGTTATGTGGTTCAATCCTGGTATAAACTGGGTATTCCCTACCAGTGGTAACCATCTAGAATTCATTTTCTTTTTTATTGATAAAACTTTCATAGCTGCACCCCATGCCTTAAGAATGTCTCTCAACATGGGGTGTTGATAAATTCCTCTCCCTCGTTCTTTATTGGATGCATACAAAACAAATTCTAATGTCTTCTGCTGTTCTTTCTTAAAGTCTTTCACATAGGTATTAATATCTGCCTTTAAAGTGGCTTTTGCTGCTTCCCAAAAGGTATTGCTATTACTTTGGTAGTCTTCATTATTTAAATAGTATTCTTCCCATTTATTGGCTAAGTATGTTTTGAATTTAGTCGAGTGATACAAGAATTTAGGAAAGAAAAAAAGTGTTATAATTACTTTTGGCGTGATTGTCTAATGTTAGGAGGATTGGAGCATGATCTGACAATGAAAAGTCTAGAATTCTTGATTCTTTGACTCTCTTTGTCAAGCCCTCTGATATTAAAAATATGTCCAATCTGGATAGAGTGCCATGAGACTTAGAAATACAGGTATATTCCAAAAGATTTTGATAAAGCAGTCTCCAGATATCAACCAAATTGAATTTGGAACAGAGAGTGGAGAATAATTTGGACTCATACTTACATTGCGATTGTCTAAATTTATTAGCTTTGTTCTGGATCGATAATCTTTTCCTGTCTAGCAATCCATTAGGAGTAGCGTTAAAATCCCCTGCTAGTATGGTGTCAATTTCTGGTTGCTTCACCAACACTTTGTTATGAGTTTTACTTTACAAAGCTGTAGCATAAAACTCATAACTAAAGTGTTACAAAGTACACTAACACCCATAAACTACCTATTAACCCCTAAACCGAGGCCCTTCCGCATCGCAAACACTATAATAAATTTATTAACCCCTAACCTGCCGCTCCGGACATCGCCGCTACTATTAAAATGTATTAACCCCTATTCCGCCGCTCCCCGACATCGTTGCCACTATAATAAACCTATGAACCCCACTATTTAAATATTATTAACCCCTAATCTGCCATTCACCCATACCGCCGCTATAATAAACATATTAACCCCTAAACCGCAAGCCCCCCACAACGAAATATACTTAAATAAACTATTAACCTCAAAACCAAAAGCCCCCCACAACAAAATATACTAAAATAAAATATTAACCCCTAAACGGAAAGCCCCCACAACGAAATATACCAAAATAAACTATTAACCCTTAAACCTAAGGACCCTCTAACTTTATATTAAAATTAAATTAAAATCCTTCAAGTGAGAACTGTAAGTGGATCATCGGGAGTAAGTGTTTTTTTAAGGTTTTTTGGGTGGGTTTTATTTTTAGTTTAGGGTCTAGGCATGTAAAAGAGCTAAATGCCCTTTTCAGGGCAATGGGTAGCTTAGTTTTTTTTAGATAGTTATTTTATTTGGGGGGGTTGGTTGTGGGAGTGGTGGGTTTTACTGTTGGGGAGGTGTTTGTATTTTTTTTTTTACACAAAAGACTCTTTTAAGGGCCATCGGTAGTTTATTGTAGGCTATGTTTTTTTTTTTTTGATAGGGCTATTAGATTAGGTTAATTCTTTTTTATTTTTGATAATTTGTTTCTTATTTTTCGTAATTTAGTGTTTGTTTGTTTTTGTAATTTAGTTATTTTATTTTTAGTAATTTTAGTGTTTAGTTTTTTTGTAATGTTAGGTTTTAGTGTAAGGCAGGTTAGGTTTTATTTCACAGGTAATTTAGTATTTATTTTAACTAGGTAGTTACTAAATAGTTAATAACTATTTACTAACTAGTCTAACTAGTTAAAATAAATACAAAATTACCTGTGAAATAAAACCTAACCTGCCTTAAAGTGAAATAAAAATTAAACCTAGGCTAGCTACAATATAACTATTAGTTATATTGTAGCCAGCTTAGGTTTTATTTAACAGGTAAGTAAGTATTTATTCGTTAATTTAATAATGGTAACTTTAGTTTAGCTGTATTTTAATTATGTTAAAGTTAGGGGGTGTTAGGGTTAGGGTTAGTGTTAGGTTTAGAGGTTAATGGATTTATTTAGTGGTAGTGATGTGGGAGGCCAGAGGTGTAGGGGTTAATAACTTTAGTATAGTGGCGGCGACATCTGGAGTGGCAGATTAGAGGTTAATAACTGTATGTCGGGGGCGGCAGATTAGGGGTTGATAACATTATGTAGGTGGTGGCAATGTCGGGGGTGGCAGATTAGGGATGTATAGACTCAAGGTTTATGTTAGGGCGTTAGATTTAAATGTAACTTTTTCTTTCCCATAGACATCAATGGGGCTGCGTTATGGAGCTTTTCATTCCGCGATCGCAGGTGTTAGGCTTTTTTTTTGCCCGCTCTCCCCATTGATTTCTATTGGGAAATCGTGCACGAGCACGTCAAAGCAGGGCTTGATTTCGGTGCGGTATGGAGCTCAACGCCACCATATCGCCCGCACAAGCCTGCTTTTTTTAAACTTGTAATAGCAGCGCTATAGGGAGGTGAAATAACGCCGCTTTTGTGGTGGTCATTAAAATCCCTATAGCGCTCAAAACTTGTAATCTAGCTAAATGTGCTTTATACAAAAAAAAATCATAACCACAAAAAATAGGGTGGGTCTCATGGACTCTTGCCACTATGAAAGAAATTAATTTATCAGGTAGGTTTTTAAATAAATTATGTTTTCTTTCATATAAGTGGCAAGAGTCCATGAGCTAGTGACGTATGGGACATAATACCCAAGATGTGGAAGTCCACAAGTCACTAGAGAGGGAGGGATAAAATAAAAACAGCTATTTCCGCTGATAAATTAGATCCCTAAAATAATTAAGTTTTCTTAATAATTAAAAAAAAACTCAAATCAAAGGCATTAGAATCAAGCTGAGACAATTGCCTGAAGAACCTTTCTATCAAAGACTGCTTCTGAAGAAGCAAACCATAAAAATGGTAAAATTTTGTAAAAGTATGCAAAGAAGACCAAGTTGCTGCTTTGCAAATTTGATCAACCGAAGCTTCGTTCTTGAGAGCCCAAGAAGTGGCAACTGATCTAGTAGAATGAGCTGTAATTCTCTGATGCGGAGACTGCCCCGCCTCCAAATAAGCTTTGTGAATCAAAAGTCTCAACCAAAAAAAACAGAGAAATAACAAAGGCTTTCTGACCTTTCCTGGGGCCAGAAAAAATAACAAATAGACTAGAAGTCCTTTTGAAATCTTAAGTAGCCTCAACATAATATTTCAAAGCTCTTACCACAACCAAAGAATGTAAAGACCTTTCAAGAGTATTCTTTGGATTAGGACACAAAGAAGGAACAACAATTTCCTTATTGATGTTGTTAGAATTCACAACTTTAGGCAAAAATTTAAATGAAGTCCGCAAAACAGCTTTATCTTGATGGAAAATCAGATAAAGAGACTCACAAGAGAGAGCAGACACTACAGAAACTCTTCAAGCAGAAGAGATAGCCAAAAGAAATAACACTTTCCAAGAAAGTAATTTAATGTCTAGAGATAGCATAGGCTCAAAAGGAGGAGCCTGTAAAATTGAGACTTGAGACTCCAAGGAGAAGAAATAGATTTAAAAACAGAAAGTATTTGCAGACAAAACCTTTATCCAAACCATCCTGAAGAAACTGTAAAATCCTAGGAATTCTAAAAGAATGCCAAGAATAATCATGAGTTGAACATCATGAAATATAGGTTTTCCAAGCCCGAAAATTAATTCTCCTTGAAACAGACTTACGAGTCTGTATCATAGTGCTAATAACTGAGTCAGAGAATGACTCTATGACTAAGCACTTACACGTTCAATTTCTATGCATTCAAATTTAGAGATTTGAGATCCTGATGGAAAAACGGCCCAAACAGAAGGTCTGGCCTTAAAGGAAGTGGCCAAGGCTGGCAACTGGACATCCTGGTCCGCATACCAAAACCTGAGAGGCCAAGCTGGTGCGATCAGAAACACATAAAATTGTTCCATTATGATCTTGGAGATCACCCTTGGAAAAGGAAGCAGAGGCGGAAAAATGTAAGCAGGTTGGTAAAAACCAAGGAACTGCTATAGCATCCATCATCTCCGCCTGAGGATCATTGAACGTGGAAAGGTATCTGGAAAGCTTCTTGTTTAGACGAGAGACCATCAGATCTATTTCTGGAAGATCCCACATCTGTACAAGATGAAAAAAACACATCTTGATGGAGGGCACTCCCCCGGATATAAAGTGTGACGGCTGAGATAATCCCCTTCCCAATTGTCTACACCTGGGATATGAATCACAGATATTAGACAAGAGTTGGATTCCGTCCAAGAAAGTATCCAAGATACTTCCTCTATAACTGAAGGACTGCGAGTCCCTCCTTGATGACTGACATATGCCAATGTTGTGATGTTGTCTGTTTGAAAACAAATGTAAAAGTTCTCTCTTCAATAGAGGCCACACGTGAAGAGCCCTGAAAATAGCATGGAATTCTAAAATATTGACTGGTAACCTCACCTCCTGAGGTTTCAAAACCCCTAGTGCTGTCAGAGACTCTTCAGACATCTCCCCCACCTGAAAAACTTGCATCTGTTGAGAATGCAGTCCAGGTAGGACAAACAAATGAGGCCCCCTGAACAATAAGGTGAGAGTACAACCACCAAATCAGAGAGAAAAGAGTGCTGGGATTTAAGTATATCAGTTGTGATATCTGAAAATAATCCCTGCACCTATGGTGCAAAATGCAACGCTATGGAGGCCTCAAACGAAAACGAGTAAAGAGGATCGCACCTGATGCTGCAGTCATGAGACCTAAAACTTCCATGCACATAACCACTGAGGGAAATAATACAGACTGAAGGTTTAGACAAACTAAAATTAACTTCATTCCTCTCTAGTCTATCAGAGAAAAATTCATAGACACTAAATCTTATCTGGAAACCTAAAAAGGGACCCTTGTCTAAGGAATCAAGGAACTCTATTGTAAATTGATCGTCCAACCATGTCCTGAAGAAACCACACTAGTTGTTTCAAGTGAGATTCTGCTAAATGAAAAGATTAAAGCTAATATCAAAATATCATCCAAATAAGGAAACACCACAATACCCTGCTCTCTGATTACAGATAGAAGGGCACCAAGAATCTTTGGAAAGAATGTCTGAGCTGTCGCTAGCCCAAAAGGACGAGCAAAAAATTGGTATTGCTCATCTAGAAAAGAGAATCTCAGAAAACAATAATGGTCTGAATGCATTGGAATGTGAAAATAAGCGTCCTGTAAGTCTATTGTGGAAATGAAATGACCTTGCGGAATAGAAAGACACAATAGTCCCTATAGTCACCATCTTGAAAGTTGGGACTCTTAAGAAATGATTTAAAAATTTCAGATCAAGATTTGGAGGCCTATTTAAGAAATGTCTTGTGGACTTGATCCGACAGTGCGGATCAGGTTCGCAAGACATTGCTGAATGCGGAGAGCAATACGCTCTCCGCATTTAAAATTGCACCAGCAGCTTGATCGGGTTGAATTGTTGCGATTCCTGTCCGCCTGCTCAGAGCCGTCAAGATCCTTTTAGAGCTTGATAGATAGGCCCCTTGGTCTGAACTAAATATTTCTTTAGGACAATGAATAAATTTGAATAGAGACCCAAACTCAATTCCTACAGAGGAACTGGAACCATCACGCCTGAAAACTCTAAATCTGAAACACATTTCTGAAAAACATGGTTTTGTTGTAACATGGGAAAGAATCTTCCCATGGGAGGTTTTTATTCTGAAACCTATTTGATACCCCTGAGAAAACAATATTCTGAATCCACTGATTTTGAACAGAAACTGTCCAAATGTGCTGAAATAAAATCAATCTGCCCCCCCCACCAGTTGAACTGGTATAAAGGCCACACCTTCATGCAGTCTTAGGGGCTTGGATTCATTCAAATTCTGAGTAAATCTCAAATTAGAGCCAGAGGCCTTAGGGGAATGAAAAAACAATAGAAAACCTAAAATATTACTATCCTAAAATAATAAGATAGTAATCTAAATTCAAACACCATAACAGAGATTTAAGCCATAAAACTTTTATAGTAAAAATGGCTAAAAACAAAGATTTAATATCAATTAAAATGACATAAAATATAGAATCACAAATGAAATGATAAGCATGTTGAAGTAAAAGAACAATGCTAGACAATTCAAGATCTGATAACTAAACTGTCCAAACAAAAAGTTGAAACAGCAGCAACATCAGCCATAGAAATGGCAGATTTAAAAATATTGACAATATGTAAATATGCTTCTCTAAGATAGGAAACAAACTTCCTATCTAAAGGATCCTTAAAAGAAGAAATATCTTCCATAGAATAGAAATACGTTCGGCAAGAGAAGAAAGAGCCCCACCTTAGGGACTTTAACCCAAAAACTCTAAATTAACCAAAGGTAAAGGATATAGCTTTTAAAACCTAGAAGAAAGGTAAAAAGAAGCACTAAGTTTAGATTCCTTACTAAACATATGATAGATAGCATCTGGAATAAAAAAACTTTAAGAGTAACCTCAGAAGCTTAAAAAAACTGAATTCAAACATTTGTCATTCATGTTATCAAGAAGACTAGATTCCTCAATACCCAAAGTAAACAATACTTCCTTAATAAAGAATAAATACATTCAATAGAAAGGTTGATTTATCAATATCAGTCTCTGAAATAGGATACTCTGAGTTAGAGAAAACCTCATCAGCAGAAATACTTCAGTATGCTGTTGATCAATACAAACTTCATTAGATTTATGAGAAGTTAGGAGAGATATTTTACGTTAATTTGAAGGCGAAATAGCAGTCATAGCCTTCTCTATGTCTGTAGCAATATAATCCTTTATATCTACAGTAATATCATGTACATTAGAATGTGAACGTTTAACAGTAGAAATATTTATACTATAGAAACATTATCAGTATGAAATAATATAACATAACAAGTGCCACATATATGAGCTGAAAATAAAATCATCTAATGTAACAATATACACCTTTAGCTTTGGTAGAAATTGTGTACAGGCAGCTTAGTTCCTACAGTAACATTAGAGGCAGGATCAGTTTGAGACATCTTGCAAAATGTAACAAAAAAGAAAAATAACATTTAAACAAAATATTAAATTTCCTCAAAATAGCAGTTTCAGGAACGGGAAAAAAATGTATATGCTAAAATACTTAAATGAAAATAAAATCAAAAGCAAACATCATAGCCCTCTGAAAACAAATAAGAGCAGGGAGCAAAAGAGGGAGAGACTTAATATAACTAATTTTTGGCGCCAATAATGACACAAACAAAGATGACGCAAATGCAGAAAAAAAAACTTTTGGCGCCAAAGTTAACAAGAAATGACACGACTTGCATCATAACATGCGCAACTTTGCGCCAAAAAAATTTGCGTCAACAAAGACGCAAGAAATGACATGACTCATGTCACAACAAACGCGACCTCTGCGCCAAAAATATTCGTGCCAAGAATGACGCAATAAATAGAAACATTTTGCGCCATCGCAAGTCCGAAGTTACAACTAGCTAGGACCCCAGGTAAGAAAAAAATTACTATATTTCTCCCAAAAAAATAATTTCCATGCTGAAACTGTTAGATTGCAAATGGAAATAAACATAGACCTGACTAATGGCAAATATATGCAATATATATTAAAACTTGAAAATATAAAGTGCCAAACATAGCTGAGAGTGTCTTAAAAATAATATATACTTACCTAAAGACACCCATCCACATATAGCAGGCAGCCAAACCAGTACTGAAACATATTAGCAGAGGTAATAGTAGAGGAGTATAATGTCAATCTGTAAAGGGAGGTGGCAGATGAATCCCCACGATCGAATTTACAGAGAGCCTTAGAATAGATTTCCCATAGGTGAAAACATGACATCATCTGGCAATTCTCCCTTCACATCCCTCAGACAAACACTGTACTTTGAGAGGAATTGGGCTTCAAAATGCTTAGAAGCGCCTTTCACAAAAGAAAATCAAGCACAACTTGCTTCACCATCCCCCATCGAAGGCAAAGTTTGTAAAAACTGAAGTATGAGTGAGGTGGGAGGTGTATTAGGCATTTTAAGGTTTGGGAAACTTTGCCCCCTCCTGGTAGGAATGTATATCCCATCCCATACGTCACTAGCTCATGGACTCTTGCCACTTACATGAAAGAAAGAGCCGAATTTAGCCGCCTTCTTCCTGATTCTTTATAGAACGATGTGCACAAAAGCACAAATCTATTACATATATTTAATTGGCTTTAGCTGCTAACTACTGCAAAACAATGTACTTTATACTATACATTATACTATATATGATACTAACATTATACTAACATTATACTATACATTATACTAACATTATACTATACATTTATTATACTAGCATTATACTATACATTATACTAACATTATATTATACATTATACTAACATTATACTATACATTATACTATACATTATACTAACATTATATTATACATTATACTAACATTATACCAACAATATACTATACATTATACTAACATTATACTATACATTATACTAATATTATACTATACATTATACTAACATACTGACATTATGCTAACAGTATTATACTAACATTATACTATACATTTATTATACTAGCATTTTACTAACATTATACTATACATTATACTAACATTATACTATACATTATACTAACATTATACTATACATTTATTATACTAGCATTATACTAACATTATATTATACATTATACTAACATTATACTATACATTATACTAACATTATACTAACATTATATTATACATTATACTAACATTATACCAACATTATACTATACATTATACTAACATTATACTATACATTATACTAATATTATACTATACATTATACTAACATTATACTGACATTATACTAACAGTATACTAACATTATACTAACATAATATAATATACATTATACTAACATTATAACATAATATAATATACATTATACTAACATTATACTATACATTTATTCTAACATTATATTATACATAATACTAACATTATACTATACATTATACTAACATTATACTAACATTTTACTATACATTATACTATACATTATACTAACATTATACTGACATTATACTAACATTATATTATACATTATACTAACATTATACTATACATTATACTAACAATATACTGACATTATACTAACATTTTACTATACATTATACTAACATTATACTATACATTATACTAACATTATACTGACATTATACTAACATTATACTAACATTATACTATACATTATACTAACATTATACTAACATTATACTATACATTATACTGACATTATACTAACATTATATTACACATTATACTAACATTATACCAACATTATACTATACATTATACTATACATTATACTAATATTATACTATACATTATACTAATATTATACTGACATTATATAATATACATTATACTAATATTATACTATACATTATATTATACATTATACTAACATTATACTAACATTATACTATACATTATACTAACATTATACTGACATTATCCTAACATTATATTATACATTATACTAACATTATACTAACATTATACTATACATTATACTAACATTATACTGACATTATACTAACATTATACTATACATTATACTAACAATATACTGACATTATACTAACATTTTACTATACATTATACTAACATTATACTATACATTATACTAACATTATACTGACATTATACTGACATTATACTAACATTATACTAACATTATACTATACATTATACTGACATTATACTAACATTATATTACACATTATACTAACATTATACCAACATTATACTATACATTATACTATACATTATACTAATATTATACTATACATTATACTAATATTATACTGACATTATATAATATACATTATACTAATATTATACTATACATTATATTATACATTATACTAACATTATACTAACATTATACTATACATTATACTAACATTATACTGACATTATCCTAACATTATATTATACATTATACTAACATTATACTAACATTATACTATACATTATACTAACATTATACTGACATTATACTAACATTATATTATACATTATACTAACATTATACTATACATTATACTAACATTTTACTATACATTATACTATACATTATACTATACATTATACTAACATTATACTGACATTATACTAACATT
Organism: Bombina bombina; assembly: GCF_027579735.1. NCBI lineage: Eukaryota > Metazoa > Chordata > Amphibia > Anura > Bombinatoridae > Bombina > Bombina bombina. Next base: position 613,214,124 of record NC_069501.1, on the reverse strand, counting down.
ATACTATACATTATACTAACAATATACTGACATTATACTAACATTATACTAACATTATACTGTACTATACATTATACTATACATTATACTAACATTATACTAACATTATACTATACATTATACTAACATTATATTATACATTATACTAACATTATACCAACATTATACTATACATTATACTAACATTATACTATACATTATACTAATATTTATTATACTATACATTATACTAATATTATACTGACATTATATAATATACATTATACTAACATTATACTATACATTATATTATACATTATACTAACATTATACTAATATTATACTAATATTATACTATACATTATACTATACATTATACTAACATTATACTATACATTATATTATACATTATACTAACATTATACTAATATTATACTAACATTATACTATACATTATACTATACATTATACTATACATTATACTAACATTATACTATACATTATACTATTGAGCAGGCGGACAGGGTTATGGAGCAGCGGTCTTTAGACCGTTGCTTCATAACTGCTTTTTCTGGCGAGCCTGAAGGCTCGCCAGAAACACGGGCCCTCAAGCTCCATCCGGAGCTTGATAAATGGGCCCCTATACATTAACATTATACTAACATTATACTATACATTATACTAACATATACTGTACATTATACATTATACTATACATTAACATTATACTATTATACTATACATTATACTATACATTAACATTATACTATACATTATACTAACATATACTGTACATTATACTAACATTAAACTATACATTATACTATACATTAACATTATACTAACATTATGATGGCAGTGAGCCTTGTTGTCTGCAGAACAAAGCTAGACAATTAGTTGGTTTGGTGTTCTTATAGTATACTATATGTACCACTGCACTATTTAAAGGAAAAATAAAATCTTTAAAGGGACATGAATGAAATGAAACTTTTAGACTGTGTGATTTAAAAAAATGTTTTACAAATATTGACAAATTGACCTATTGTTCTTGTTATCTTTTGTTTAAACTTGGTATCTTTGCGTTAGAGCATACTGAGGTAAACTCAGTAGTGTGCACACAACTTGGGCATTGTATGCATTGTTGGGCATTGTAAAGGGACGGTCTAGGCCCAAATAAACGTTCATGATTCAGATAGAGCATGTAATTTTAAACAATTTTCCAATTTACTTTAATCACCAATTTTGCTTTGTTCTCTTGGTATTCTTAGTCGAAAGCTTAATCTAGGAGGTTCATATGCTAATTTCTTAGACCTTGAAGGCCACCTCTTTTCAGAATGAATTTTAACAGTTTTTCACCACTAGAGGGTGTTAGTTCACGAATTTCATATAGATAACACTGTGCTCGTGCACGTGAAGTTATCTGGGAGCAGGCACTGATTGGCTAAACTGCAAGTCTGTCAAAAGAACTGAAATAAAGGGGCAGTTTGCAGAGGCTTAGATACAAGATAATCACAGAGGTTAAAAGTATATTATTATAACTGTGTTGGTTATGCAAAACTGGGGAATGGGTAATAAAGGGATTATTTATCTTTTGAAACAATAAAAATTCTGGTGTAGACTGTCCCTTTAAATGTTAACCCTACTTAATACTGACATGTGCCTGCTCTGTAGCCTACCTCTGTATGCTCATTTGGAAACGAGCTAAGTTTCATTAAAGGGATACTAAAACCAATTTTTTTTTATTTTATTATTCGGATAGAGCAATTTTAAGCAACTTTCTAATTTACTCCTATTATCAATTATTCTTTGTTCTTTTAGTATCTTTATTTGAAAAAGCAGGAATGAAGTCTTAGGAGAAGGCCCATTTTTGGTTCAGCACCCTGGATATCGTTTGCTTATTGGTGGTTACTAGCCACCAATCGTAAAGCGCTACCCAGGTGCAGAATCTATAATGGGCCGGCTCCTAAGCTTTCATTCCTGCTATTCAAATAAAGATACCAAGAGAACGAAGAAAAATTGATAATAGGAGTAATTTAGAAAATTGCTTAAAATTGCATGATCTATCTGAATCATGGAAGAAAAAAAAAATGTGGGTTTAGCATCCCTTTAAAGTGCCATTAAACCCAAAACTTTTCTTTCATGATTCATATACAGCTGGTTTCGGGCTGGTTTCCAATGAGCCGTAATAAGGTGTGTCCTAGGTCGCAAACCGATAAATATGCTGTTGGAAGCAATTTCGTTTATTGACTGCTTCCAATGGCGACTTATACCCCAATATCAGCAGCCGGGGTTTGGCTACCGAAAATATTGGAAAATTACACCCAGCTCAACTTAGTGTAAAATAGGAAAAAACATAATTCATGTAAGAACTTACCTGATAAATTAATTTCTTTCATATTGGCAAGAGTCCATGAGCTAGTGATGTATGGGATATACAATCCTACCAGGAGGGGCAAAGTTTCCTAAACCTCAAAATGCCTATAAATACACCCCTCACCACACCCACAATTCAGTTTAACGAATAGCCAAGTAGTGGGGTGATAAAGAAAGGAGTAAAAAGCATCAACAAAGGAATTTGGAAATAATTGTGCTTTATACAAAAAATCATAACCACCATAAAAAGGGTGGGTCTCATGGACTCTTGCCAATATGAAAGAAATTAATTTATCAGGTTAGTTCTTACATAAATTATGTTTTCTTTCATGTAATTGGCAAGAGTCCATGAGCTAGTGATTTATGGGATAGTAATACCCAAGATGTGGAACTCCACAGAAAAGTCACTAGAGAGGGAGGGATAGAATAATAACAGCCATTTTCCGCTGAAAAAAATAATCCACAACCCAAAATATAAGTTTATTCTCATAATATAAAGAAAAAAATTAACATAAGCAGAGGAATCAAACTGAAACAGCTGCCTGAAAAACTTTTCTACCAAAAACTGCTTCCGAAAAAGCAAATACATAAAAACAGTAGAATTTAGTAAATGTATGCAAAGAAGACCAAGTTGCTGCTTTGCAAATCTGATCAACTGAAGCTTCATTCTTAAAAGCCCACAAAGTGGAGACTGATCTAGTAGAATGAGCTGTAATTCTCTGAGGCGAGGCCTGACCCGACTCCAAATAAGCCTGATGAATCAAAAGCTTTAACCAAGAAAGCCTTCTGACCTTTCCTAGAACCAGAAAAGATAACAAACAGACTAGAAGTCTTCCTGAAATCTTTAGTAGCTTCAACATAATATTTCAAAGCTCTTACCACATCCAAAGAATGTAAGGATCTCTCCAAAGAATTCTTAGGATTAGGACACAAAGAAGGGACAACAATTGCTCTATTAATGTTGTTAGAATTCACAACCTTAGGTAGAAATTTAAATGAAGTGCCCAAAACTGCCTTATCCTGATGGAAAATCAGAAAAGGAGATTCACAAGAAAGAGCATATAATTCGGAAACTCTTCTAGCAGAAGAGATGGCCAAAAGGAATGCATAGGCTCAAACGGAGGAGCCTGAAAAGCCTTCAAAACCAAATTAAGACTCCAAGGAGGAGAGATTGATTTAATGACAGGCTTGATACGGACCAAAGCCTGTACAAAACAGTGAATATCAGGAAGCTTAGCAATCTTTCTGTGAAATAAAACAGAAAGGGCAGAGATTTGTCCTTTCAAGGTACTTGCAGACAAACCCTTATTCAAACCATCCTGAAGAAACTGTAAAATTCTAGGAATTCTAAAAGAATGCCAGGAGAATTTATGAGAAGAACACCATGAAATATAAGTCTTCCAAACCCGATAATAAATCTTCCTAGAAACAGATTTACGAGCCTGTAACATAATATTAATCACTGAGTCAGAGAAACCTCTATGACTAAGCACTAGGCGTTCAATTTCCATACCTTCAAATTTAATGATTTGAGATCCTGATGGAAAAAACGGACCTTGAGACAAAAGGTCTAGCCTTAATGGAAGTGGCCAAGGTTTGCAACTGGACATCCGAACAAGATCTGCATGCCAAAACCTGTGAGGCCATGCTGCAGTTACCAGCAACACAAACGATTGTTCCATGATGATCTTAGAAATCACTCTTGGAAGAAGAACTAGAGGCGGGAAGATATAAGCAGGTTGGTAACACCAAGAAACTACTGACGCATCCACCGCCTCCACCTGAAAATCCCTGGACCTGGACAGGTACCTGGGAAGTTTCTTGTTTAGATGAGAGGCCATGAAATCTATTTCTGGAAGACCCCACATCTGAACAATCTGAGAAAACACATCTGGATAGAGCGTCCACTCGCCCGGATGTAAAGTCTAACGGCTGAGATAATCCGCTTCATAATTGTCTATACCTGGGATATGAACCGCAGAAACAAGACAGGAGCTGGATTCCGCCCAAGCAAGTATCCGAGATACTTCTTTCATAGCTTTGTGACTGTGAGTCCCACCCTGATGATTGACATATGCCACAGTTGTGATATTGAGGCCTATTTATCAAGCCATCAACCGCAAATATGCTGGAATTCCGCAGCGTAATTGTGGTGAGCCTGATTCCCCTTATTTATCAAAGCCTACAGACCGGCAAAAGTTGAAATCTGTGACGTAACATACGATCTGCTGGTCTCAGTCCGACACAGATTGATGCTTACGTCATTACAGATGTTACAAATGCAAATTCGGCACAATCTGACTACTTTTGCTAGTTAACAAATATCTACCAGGTACGCTCGCCCCTATTCCGGCCCAGCATACCTGCTTTTCAATCCGCCGTCCTGGAGGCCGCGGATGCCAAAGGGACCAATGGGAGTCTGAAAGCAGCAAAAGCTTATGTTCACTGCTGCCCGATATCCCATTTATTTCTATGGAAGAATAAAAGTTATGTTTACACCTAACATAAGCCCCGAGTCTAAACACCCCTAATCTGCCGCCCCCACACCGCCACCACCTACATTATACTTATTAACCCCTAATCTGCTTCCCCGCCATCGCCGCCACCTACATTATACTTATTAACCCCTAATCTGCCGCCCCGACACTGCTACCACCAAATAAAGCTATTACCCCTATCCCGCTGCTCCCGGACCCTGCTGCCACCTAAATAATGTATTAACCCCTATCCCGCCGCTCCTGGAGCCCACCGCAACTAAATAAAGTTATTAACCACTAAACCCCTGGCCTCCCACATCACTACCACTTACTAAACCTTTTAACCCTTAAACCACAAGCCCCCCACATCACTATAAACTAAATTAACCTATTAACCCCTAAACCTTTACATTAAATATTAACTCATCCCTATCTTATAATAAATTAAAACTTACCTTTAGATTTTAATTAAACTATATTAAACTAATAATTAATCTACCCTAACTATTATACTAAAATTACATTAAACTATATTAAACTATTAATTAACCTACCCTAACTATTATACTAAAATTACATTAAACTATATTAAACTATTAATTAATCTACCCTAACTGTCATACTAAAATTACTAGCTAAAACTAAGAACTAAGTTACACAAAATAACAAACACTAAGTTACAAAAAAAAAAATAAACACTAAGTTACACAAAATAAAAAATAAATTATCAAATAATTAAACTAATTACACCTAATCTAAGAGCCCTATGAATATAAAAAAGCTCCCCCAAAAATAAAAAATAAACCTAGCCTACAAGAAACTACCAATGGCCCTTAAAAGGGTATTTTGCGGGGCATTGCCCCAAAGAAATCAGCTCTTTTACCTGTAAAAAAAATACAAATACCCCCAACAGTAAAACCCACCACCCACACAACCAACCCCCAAATAAAAACCTAATCTAAAAAACCTAAGCTCCCCATTGCCCTGAAAAGGGCATTTGGATGGGCATTGCCCTTAAAAGGGCATTTAGCTATTTTTCCTTGCCCAAACCCTAAGCTAAAATTAAAACCCACCCAATAAACCCTTAAAAAAATCTAACACTAACCCCCGAAGATCCACTTACAGTTTCTGAAGACCCGACATCCATCCTCAGCGAAGCCTACAAAAGTCCTCATCGAAGCGGCAGAAGTCCTCATCAAAGCCGGCAGAAGTCTTCATCCTACCGGGCAGAAGTCTTCATCCTATCTGGCAGAAGTCTTCATCCAGACGGCATCTTCTATCTTCATCCATCCGGCGCGGAGCAGCTCCATCTTCAAGACATCCGACAGCCAATCGGAATTAAGGTAGAAAAAATCCTATTGGCTGTTGCAATCAGCCAATAGGATTGAGCTTTCATCCTATTGGCTGATCAAATCAGCCAATAGGATTGAGCTTGCATTCTATTGGCTGATTGCAACAGCCAATAGGATTTTTTCAACCTTAATTCCGATTGGCTGATAGAATTCTATCAGCCAATCGGAATCTAAGGGACGCCATCTTGGATGACGTAATTTAAAGTAAAACCTCATTGTAAAGAAGACATTGAAAGAGGAGGATGCTCCACGGCGGATGTCTTGAAGATGGAGCCACTCCACGCCGGATGGATGAAGATAGAAGATGCCGTCTGGATGAAGATTTCTGCCGGATTGGATGAAGACTTCTGCCGGCTTCGTTGAGGACTTCTGAAGCTTCTATGAGGAGTACTGCCGCTTCGTTGAGGATGGATGTCGGGTCTTCAGAAACTGTAAGTGGATCTTCGGGAGTTAGTGTTAGTTTTTTTTCAAGAGTTTATTGGGTAGGTTTTAATTTTAGCTTAGGGTTTGGGCAAGGAAAAATAGCTAAATGCCCTTTTAAAGACAATGCCCATCCAAATGCCCTTTTCAGGGCAATGGGGAGCTTTGGTTTTTTAGATTAGGTTTTTATTTGTGGGGTTGGTTGTGTGGGTGGTCTGTTTTACTGTTGGGGGTGGTATTTGTATTTTTATTTACAGGTAAAAGAGCTGATTTCTTTGGGGCAATGCCCGGCAAAAGGCCTTTTTAAGGGCTATTGGTAGTTTATTGTAGGCTAGGTTTTTTTTTTTAATTTTTTGGGGGCTTTTTTATTTTCATAGGGCTATTAGATTAGGTGTAATTAGTTTAAATATTTGATAATTTATTTATTTATTTTAAATATTTTTTTATTGAGGTTTTACGTAACAAACATAAAAACATAGTCCGCCTTTTGAAAACAAAGGAAAGATACAAACAAAGTTGAGCAAAATAATTCAACAAATGTAAAATACACAGTTAGTAGGCTGATGGAACCTCGATTTTATGATACAATAGTTTAGTTGACTGACCAGTTAAGAGCATATTTCTAGGCCAAATGGTCTATGAGTATAGAAGCTAACTGATGGTCAGATAGATAGCTCTTCATGAGCTACAAAAAGCTAATGAATGAATAGATAGCATGGGGAGGGGGGAAATTCAGCGGGTAAGCACCACTCTTCAAATGAGGGAAAGGGTGGGAGGGCGGGGCCATATATAGACAAGGGCAATTTAGGAGATACAGTATTAGTTATACAGTCAAGTATTAATAGTATAAAGTATGAATGGTGGGCATAGTGATGTCTCTACAAAATAGCCACAAGCACAAAAAACAAGTAAATTATATAGACATCCAGTCTTGACATAGTATTACAATCCACATATGCATAGGTGGATGGATAGGCCACTTAAGTTGGGGAGGACTATGAAAGGATGTGGGCAAGAAGGCTTAAAGAGATAAATTTCCCTAGAAAGGTATGGATACTCACTACCAATTACCTCAGCGCATAGTCTTTCTAACCTATAGTATTATGGATGTACTAGTGTGAGTGGTGGAAGAGGCGAAGGAAGTGTGAGCATGTCCTGAAATATTGTATATGGTAATTAGGAGAGGGTATAGAGGGTAATAGTGAGTGAGGAGCAAGTAACCTGTAATTATGGGGGAAGCTGGAGATGTGTGCGGCTTTATGCAAGCTAGCTAAAGTGCAAATAGGGTCATAATAATGTTATGGGTATACTTGAAAGTTAAGTAATGAAAACTTACAGCTCCAGTACTAAATTGTGCGTATTCTGGAGACAGTGTACTTGAAGGTAAAAGTTAGAATCTTTACGTTCGCTACAACCTGTATAAATTCACACACCGTGAGCTTGTAGATCCGGACATGGGACTTCCACTTTACACTCGCCTGCCAGACATCTAACTCCCTTCACCTCACTCGAGCGCTCCTGAATCCCGCCCGGGGCCAGTACTTCCCGGCAGACCTTGGACTCCGCATCATGCATCACGGGGGTAGAAGAGGAGAAAGCCAACCTTATTACTTCAGTAAGTTCCCCCGCTTGTCGATCTAGCTGATCTACCAGGGCTCCGAGTAGGACTCTTAGTTCGGGCTGCATGGTGCAGCTGGTAGAGGTGCGTTTCTCGTAGCGGGTTAAACCGGGTCAGCTTATTATGTATCCAGGAGATGTTTGCTGGGAATTGCCTGCTAGTAATCTAGGATAGAGTGGGCTTATCCTGTATACTGCAGTTGCTGCTTCTCCGGTATATAAGTTGGAGATTTCTATGCTGCCCTTGTCACAGATCGCTACACTGCTCATGGATCTGTGAAAAGATGGTCGCCGTAACGTGATTCTTATTCCAGGCCTCACTGGTAATTTTGGCTGTTAACTTCCTCCAAATCTTCGTTAATGGCCAAGTCCCATACAAATTATTCTTTGAAGTTATTAGTACTCCGTTTAGGCAAGTTTGTGGAGCCAAGGGGTCACATAAACAGAATTAAATAAAGTTCTCTTACAGAGCTGAAGGAAGATGCGACCTCTCGGCTCCAATGCTAGCTCCACCCCCCGATAATTTATTTTTTATTTTGTGTAACTTATTGTTTATTTTTTTTTTGTAACTTAGTGTTTGTTATTTTGTGTAACTTAGTTGTTAGTTTTTGTGTAACTTAGTTGTTAGTTTTTTGTAACTTTGTAATTTTAATATTAGATTTAAATTATTTGAGTAGGGTTAGGTTTTTAACAATATAATATATTTAATTTAATTTGTAGTTTAATGTAATTTTAGTATAATAGTTAGGGTAGGTTAATTAGTAGTTTAATATAGTTTAATGTAATTTTAGTATAATAGTTAGGGTAGGTTAATTATTAGTTTAATATAGTTTAATTTAAATCTAAAGGTAATTTTTAATTTATTATAAGATAGGGATGAGTTAATATTTAATATAAAGTTAGCGGGTTGTTAGGTTTAGGGGTTAATAGGTTCATTTAGTTTATGGCGATGTAGGGGGCTGACGGTTTAGGGGTTAAAAGGTTTAATAAGTGGTAGTGATGTGGGAGGCCAGGGTTAATAACTTTATTTAATTGCGGTGGGCTCCGGGATTGGAGGGTTAGGGGGTTAATACATTTAGTTAGTTGCAGCGGTGTCGGGGAGCAGCAGAATAGGGGTTAAAAAGTTTATTAGAGTTGCAGTGGGCTCCGGGAACGGCGTGATAGGGGTTAATAACTTTATTTAGTTGTGGTGGGGTCCGGTAGCAGTGGGATAGAGGTTAATAACTTTATTAAGTTGCGGCGGGGTTCGGGAGCGGCGGGATAGGGGATAAAACATTTTAGTATAGTGGCGGTGTTTAGTGACAGTCTATAAATAAAGCTGGGAAAAAGCTGAATAGCAGCGAGATCGATGACCGTTTAGTTAACAACAGTCCGCTACTCATCGCCCTGTACTTGGTGCGCAACTTTTTGACAGCTTTGTATATAAATATGGAGAGCGTATTCAGGTCCACGGCTGCGATGTTAGGCGAGCATATTGGTGCCGTCGAATGCAAGAAAGTTGACGTCTTGATAAGTAGGCCTCATTGTCTGTCTGAAAACAAATGAACGGTTCTCTCTTCAACAGAGGCCAAACCTGAAGAGCCCTGAAATATTGATTGGTAATCTCGCCTCTTGAGATTTCCAAACCCCTTGTGCTGTCAGAGATCCCCAGACAGCTCCCCAACCTGAAAGACTTGCATCTGTTGTGATCACAGTCCAGGTTGGATAAACCCCTTTAACTATACGATGGTGATCTAACTACCAAGTCAGAGAGAGTCGAACATTGGGATTTAAGGATATTAATTGTGATATCTTTGTATAATCCCTGCACCATTGGTTCAGCATACAAAGCTGGAGAGGTCTCATATGAAAACGAGCAAAGGGGATCGCGTCCGATGCTGCAGTCATGAGACCTAAACTTCCATGCACATAGCTACTGAAGGGAATGATTGAGACTGAAGGTTCCGACATGCTGAAACTAATTTTAATCATCTCTTGTCTAATAGAGACAGAGTCATGGACACTGAATCTATCTGGAAACCTTAAAAAGGTGACCCTTGTCTGAGGAATCAAAGAACTTTTTGGTACACTGATCCTCCACCATGTCTTTGAAGAAACAACACTAGTTGATTTGTCTGAGATTCTGCAGAATGTAAAGACTGAGCTAGTACCAAGATATCGTCCAAATAAGGAAACACCACAATACTCCGTTCTCTGATTACAGAGAGTAGGGCACAGAGAACCTTTGAAAAGATTCTTGGAGCTGTCGCTAGGCCAATCGGAAGAGCAACAAATTGGTAATGCTTGTCTAGAAAAGAGAATCTCAGAAACTGATAGTGGTCTGGATGAATCGGAATATGAAGATATGCATCCTGTAAGTCTATTGTGGATATATAATGCCCTTGCTGAACAAAAGGCAGAATAGTCCTTATAGTCACCATTTTGAAAGTTGGCACTCTTACATAACGATTCAAAATTTTCAGATCCAGAAATGGCCTGAATTAATTTTCTTTCTTTGGACAATGAATCGATTTGAATAAAACCCCAGACCCTGTTCCTGTAACGGAACTGGTATGATTACCCCTCAAAACTCCAGGTCTGAAACACACTTCAGAAATGCCTGAGCCTTTACTGGATTTGCTGGGATGCGTGAGAGAAAAAGTTTTCTCACAGGAGGTCTTATTCTGAATCCTATTCGATACCCTTGAGAGATAATACTCTGAATCCATTGATTTTGGACATAATCTGCCCAAATGTTTTGGAAGAATCTTAATCTGCACCCTACCAGCTGAGCTGGAATGAGGGCCGCACCTTCATGCAGACTTGGGGGCTGGATTTGGTTTCTTAAACGGTTTGGATTTACTCCAACTTAAAGAAGGTTTCCAATTGGAACCAGATTCTTTGGGGGAAGGATTAGGTTTCTGTTCCTTATTTTGTCGAAAGGAACGAAAACGGTTAGAAGCTTTAGATTTACCCTTAGGTCTTTTATCCTGAGGCAAAAATACTCCCTTACCCCGAGTGACAGTTGAAATAATCGAATCCAACTGAGAACCAAATAACTTGTTACCTTAGAAAGAAAGAGATAGTAATCTAGACTTAGATACCATGTCAGCATTCCAATATTTGAGCCACAAAACTCTTCTAGCTAAAATAACTAAAGACATAGATTTAACATCGATTTTGATGATATCAAAAATGGCATTACAGATAAAATGATTAGCATGTTGAAGCAAGCGAACAATGCTAGACAAATCAGGATCCATTTCCTTTTGCGCTAAACTTTCCAACCCAAAAGTTGATGCAGCTGCAACATCAGCCATATAAATGACAGGCTTAAAAAGATGGCCAGAATATAAATAAGCTTTCCTTAGATAAGATTCAAGTTTCCTATCTAAAGGGTCTTTAAAAGAAGTACTATCTTCCATAGTAATAGTAGTACGTTTAGCAAGAGTAGAAATAGCCCCATCAACTTTGGGGATCTTTTCCCAAAACTCCAATCTAACTGCTGGCAAAGGATACGATTTTTTAAACCTTGAAGAAGGAATAAAAGAAGTACCAGGCCTATTCCATTACTTAGAAATCATATCAGAAATAGCACCAGGAACTGGAAAAACCTCTGGAGTAACCACAGGAGGTTGATAATTAGAATTTAAACATTTACTAGTTTTAATATCAAGAGGACTAGTTTCCTCAATATGCAATGTAATCAACACCTCTTTTAACAAGGAACGAATATACTCCATTTTAAATAAATAAGTAGATTTGTCAGTGTCAACATCTGAGGAAGGATCTTCTAAATCAGATAGATACTCATCAGAGGAGGATAATTCAGTATGTTGTCAGTCATTTGAAAATTCATCAACTTTATGAAAAGTTTAAAAAGACCTTTTACGTTTATTAGAAGGCGGAATGGCAGACAAAGCCTTCTCAATCGCATCAGCAATAAAATATTTTATATTCAAAGGTATATCATGTACATTAGATGTTGAAGGAACAACAGGCATTGTACTATTACTGATGGACACATTCTCTGCATGTAAAAGCTTATCATGACAACTATTACATACCACAGCTGGAGATATCTCCACAAATTTACAACAAATGCACTTAGCATTGGTAGAACTGTTATCAGGCAGCAGGGTTTCAACAGTGATTTCTGAGACAGGATCAGATTGAGACATCTTGCAAATGTAAGAGAAAAAACAACATATAAAGCAAAATAATTAATTTCCTTATATGGCAGTTTCAGGAATAGGAAAAAAATGCAAACAGCATAGCCCTCTAACTTTGAAAAAAGTCAAGAGGCATCTATGAATGGGGCTTTAAATAATGAAATTGTTTGGCGCCAAGTATGACACACAACGCAAACTGAATTTTTTTTGGCGCTAACAACATCCGGAAATGACACACTCGCGTCATTGGACGTACCTTTGCGCCCAAAAAATTCTCGTGCCAAGAATGACGCAATAAACTTTGACATTTTGCGCCCTCGCGAGCCTAATTTTGCCCGTGAAATTTAATGAAAAAGCAGTCAATTGAGAAAAGACTATACCCCAGGTAAGAATTTTTTTTCCTAAATATGTTTTTTCCCAAATATGAAACTGATAGTCTGCAAAAGGAAATACACATAAATCTGACTCATGACAAATATAAGTACGATACATATATTTAGAACTTTATATTAACACATGAAGTGCCAAACCATAGCTGAGAGTGTCTTAAGTACGACTGATAACAGTAAACCTATGAAATAGATCTCCCACGAGGAAAACCATTGCATTCAATAGGTGATACTCCCTTCACATCCCTCTGACATTCGCTGTACTCTGAGAGGAATCCGGCTTCAAAATGCTGAGAAGCGCATGTCAACGTAGAAATCTTAGTACAAACTTACTTCACCATCTCCATAGGAGGCAAAGTTTGTAAAATTGAATTTGGGTGTGGTGAGGGGTGTATTTATAGGCATTTTGAGGTTTGGGAAACTTTGCCCTTCCTGGTAGGATTGTATATCCCATACGTCACTAGCTCATGGACTCTTGAAAATTACATGAAATAAATTAACTCTTTGAGACCTGGTTGCCATTGAAATTTTAAAACTTGCAAACAATGCAAGTGTTTCAATGTAGAAAAGAATTGTAATATGTCATATTTATTGCTGTCCCATGTATAGGAAAAGTTGCACTTATGTTCTTATGGAAATATCAGTATGTATTTAAATATAAAAACATATGCAAGCACATATCTACAAAATTAAAACTAGACATATGCCTAGGGCAGCAATACAAATTACATATATGAATAAAGTAGAAAATTTAATTATAAGAAAAATTAGTATTTGGTTCTAGTTAAAAAAAATATGTATTATAAATAAGTGTATCTTTGTTTCTCTTTAGAGGTGATTATAGGTAAGGAGCACAGACGTTAAAGGGACAGTCTACACCAGAATTTTTATTGTTTTAAAAGATAGATAATGCCTTTATTACCCATTTCACAGTTTTGCATAACCAACACAGTTATAATAATATACTTTTAACCTCTGTGATTATCTTGTATCTAAGCCTCTGCAAACTGCCCCTTTTTTCAGTTCTTTTGACAGACTTGCAGTCTAGCCAATCAGTGCCTGCTCCCAGATTACTTCACATGCACGAGCACAGTGTTATCTATATGAAATATGTGAACTAACACCCTCTAGTGGTGAAAAACTGTTAAAATGCAATCTGAAAGAGGTGGGCTTCAAGGTCTAAGAAATTAGCATATGAACCTCCTAGGTTAAGCTTTCATCTAAGAATACCAAGAGAACAAAGCAAAATTGGTGATAAAAGTAAATTGGAAAATTGTTTAAAATTACATGCTCTATCTGAATCATGAAAGTTTATTTTGGCCTAGACTGTCCCTTTAAATGTACATTTTATAGTGTAAGGTCGGGCTACCATAGCAACTAACTTGTTATGGTGCGATTTAAAAATAAAAAATGACGTTGGATGGAAGCGTTAGCCACAACGTTAACTTACACCTATTCGAAAAGAGCAACTGCACGCAATGCGCAAAATATTACAATGGAAACCTGGTACTAAAATGGAGCCATAAAATACATTTATCTGTCGGCAACTTCGGTAGCTTAGGCTTCAATTTCTTACCGCTCAATGGAAACAAGCTCTTAATTTGTTCTATTGGTATCTTTTTTTAAAAGCATTCCTAGGTAGGCTCGGGAGCAGGGATCTAGCTGCTGATTGGTGGCTGCATATATATGACTGTTGTCATTGGCCTACCAATGTGTTCAGCTGGCTCCCAGTTGTATGTTGCTGCTTCTTCAATAAAAGATACAAAGAGAATGATGCAACATTGATAATAGAAGTAAACTGTAAGTTATTGTACCCTTTATCTGAATCATGATAGAAAATATTAAGGTTTCGGGTCCCTTTAAAAAATGAAAAGATGAGGCGGTAAATTTGATAACAGAAATAAATTGCAAACTTTTTCATGTTTTTTATGTTTGTTTGTTTTTTTTATATTTTTTTATTGAGGTATATATAAACATATACGTAACATACAAAGTTGACTAAACTTGAGAGTTACAGACGTTGAGGTAAAGTTCACATTGATAACATAGTGTACAGTCTTAATGACATATAAATTTAAAAATTAAGTAGGCAAAGGAAACTGTGACCTCATTTTTTAGAAATAAAGTTAGGCAAATATGTAAGGAAAAACCTCTGATTTTTATAAAACCTCCTAGAGTATTTATAGGCCACTCTTGGACCTGCATGGCACAGTAGAGTTTTTAATGGAGGTGTGTTAGCTCTATCGATAGCCACTTTTGGGCTTAGCAGTATAAGAAACTAAATGTAGTAAAATTAGACAATGTAACATTATAACATAATAGACCCCTATTATCCATTATCATGATTTATATATAGGAAATCCCATAGCGGAAAGCGATGGCCTCTCTTGGACCCTGAACATCCAAATGTATCTATAGGGGAATGTGATAGGGGCATATAATATAAAGTATAGCATTGTGGGAAGTAGGGTGGGGAAGATTGTGTAAGCTATTGTATTTCTGTTATATTTAACTTACATGTTAAGCTGCTCAGTTTCCAACAATACTGTATGGGTAAAAACTGAAGTACTGGTATATAGTGGTTTACTAATTGAAAAAGTTCAAACAGGTAGTCCCATAATGACCGTTCACACCACATTATCATATGAGGGGTAACTGGGCTCTAATCTAATATGAGCCCCCGGGCTCTTGTCTACATAGATCAACATGTGTGAAGCATAAAACAAATATAAAGTATGTACCTTGGAAAACGAACATTGTTAGGCGACTGGGCACAGTTGTCATGAAAACTTCTGCAATGGATATTACGAGTCATAAATTAAGACAGCGTTGGAGCCATTCTCAATATCTGACACGCTAGTTAGTACAGAACTTAACTTAGCCCACACCTTTTCTCTGGGATAAATTTCCAACGTCGGCTACGGTCCCCCACCGCAGCCGACAAGCAACAGTAAGATCTCTTAACCTGATGGGTATATTGCCGTCAAGAAGTGGAGTGAGCTCACAGCATTTTCCTAGCAGAGGGGGGGTAGAGCCTAGGCACCAGTGCACCTCAGCACCCCTCGCCTGTGAGACCCGGCTTGTTTTGACATAGTCCAGCTGCAAGGGTAAGCCCAAAGAGGTATCTGACGTTTTGGTGGGCTGAGCGGTACCTCTCTTTTGCTGCGTAGCTGTTCGCCTCAGCTTGTCTGCCAAATATAGCGGAGCCGGAACCGGCTTTCCCGGCTCCCCCTCGTTCACCTCGTGCAGGGATCTCTCAGTGTCACAGTTCTTTTCAGGTGTGGGCCCAGTAGAGCGAGCAGGTCCCCCTGGAGTCTTGAAAAGTGTTCCGCTAGGATCATTTGCATCTCATCCTCCCATCGATCAACTGCAGCTATGATCAGCTCACTGTAGCGGGGAGCCGCCATTATAGACTCTTCGTGTTAATCTTGCAGAGTCTTTAGATCCGTAGCTGCATTCTTCAGTTCTGAAGTGCCCAATAAGTAATGTACCATGTAGCGTCCTTAAGTTAACACAACTTCCCCAGTTAACAGCTCACATCGGCTGCTCTTACCCGGATTCACCGGGGGGGTTAGGTGGAGGCCTCAAACATCTCAATATCGTTGCCGCGGCCCACCGTTCCAGTACTTCAAAGCAGGCAATTGAACCACCCAAACACACCAATCTGTTCCACAAAGTTAGAGAAGTGCAGGGATGTAGTTTTTTTAGTATGGATGGAGGTCCCAATCACTGATATGCAGCAAAATTATCAGTGGGTCCACGCAGCTTCAAAGTATGTCGGCCATCTTGGTCGCTGCCCGGAAGCTTCCCCATGTTTTTTTTTTTTAATTGTATGAAAGTTTCATTTTGTCTTTGGCCTCCCTTTGGGGGTCCAATTTACAGCAACTAAACACTTGTTTCATTTAGTGTAGCAATGTGTGAAAATATTATTACAAGCAGCTCTCCATATAATTTCCTGTAAGCTAACATAACACTACGTGTAGCGGTTAGTGTTTTGTGGATTATGTGCGCATTCTCATCTGTGTAAGAAAAGTATAGTTAGGGATGTGCATTCGGATTCTTTGTGAAGATACGAATGCGGAATTAAGCGGCAGCTTGTGCCCTTTGGATATTTTCATATCCAGACTGATTCCTGTAAAAGATCCCCACACTAAAATCTGTGCAAATCCAGATCTTAGAGTGGGAATCTTTTACAAGAATCAATCCAGCTATAAAAATATCAGAAGGGATTGAGTCGCTGCTTACTTCCACATTCAGATCCAAATGCACAACCCTAATAGTTAAAAGGACAGTCCAGTCAAAATTAAACTTTTGTGATTCAGATAGGGCACCCAATTTTAAACAACATGCAATTTTGCTCTCCACCCAACATCCCAAAAAACAACTAAATCAATTTATTTTATAATTTTTCTTTAATTATTAGCCCAGCAGTGGATGATCCACTGGTGTGCTAATCATTTAAAAAAATGAAATAAATTGCAATATGTGAAACTGGACCTAAGCAGTAATAATAAGTAAATAAATATATAAATCCTGCCACTGTGGATTAATTTAATATGCTTTTGAATATGATTCTGGTGTGAGGTTAACTGGTTAAAGAGATTTAGGGCAGCCAACAGGAGCAAAGCAAGGTAAAGACTGAGGAGGAAGGATGGAGGTGAAGACAAATATAAGTTTACTGACTGGAACAGCAGAACTACTATGCGAAGCTGTAAAATCTGAGACAGAGAGAAAAAAAACTATAAAAAATAAACCTTACCTTAAAGGGACAGTTCACCCAAAAAAATTCTCCCCTTTAAATTATTCCCAATGGTCATTTTAACCTGCTAGAGTGTATAACATTGGTTACAAGTAGCTCCTTTACTCCTATTTCAGCATTTGAAATAGCTGATTTAGCCTGTGATATCCCACCTACACTGAACAAATTAATTCTGGAGTATAGGCTATTGAATAGCCTAAGTATACACAGCCAGCAGAAGAGATTACACTCTCAGTGGGATGCAGGATAGTTAAATAATAAAATTATCATTTTCCATTGTTCTCTCTATGTATTGA
This sequence comes from Bombina bombina, assembly GCF_027579735.1. Lineage (NCBI taxonomy): Eukaryota > Metazoa > Chordata > Amphibia > Anura > Bombinatoridae > Bombina > Bombina bombina. The sequence goes on along the minus strand of NC_069501.1, from coordinate 613,196,311 downwards.
GCTTTGGTGTTCCAGCCAAATTTAAGATAAGGAAGCAAGCGTGTTTACACAAATGTAGAACATAATGAGATCTGATATCACCTTTAAGTTCAACCCATTGTAATAGGCTGTGATTTCAAAGCACAAAATCAGCTACTTCATATACACAAATAAGCATTAAAATGGAATTTCTCAAATATTTTATACTCTGCAGTTGGTATAACAAGTCATTTAAAATACATTAATGGAAAAACAATTTTACATTGTACTGTCCCTTTAATGTGTGAAGTATCAGCATGACACTATACATCAGCCACAGCAGCACGTCACTTCTTTGCTAGGAACAAGTTCCCTCTCACCCTGCAGTAGACAATGCTGCATGGGGGAGGAACGTGTGTGCAGTGACTTATTCTTCCCTCTGACACTTTTTTACAAAGCACTGTTCCCCTAACAAACTTCAGTTAGTTGATCTTAGGGCCACAGCAAAAAGAGCAGGGCTAAGGGGACCAGCAGACTGGATGCTCTCTGCCCAAGGCTGCATGGATACAGTGTGAGACGAGTCACACAGCCTCAAAACTGAAGATATCGTGTGTGCAGCTGCACAGAAGCTCAAATCCTCACGTGCCTGCCGCTGCAGCTTTCTGCTGCATGTGCCTACAGTCAGCCCTACCCAGAACAAATCCCCACCACCAGAGCAGTTACCTGGTAATAGTGATAACCCCAGCAGGACCTTTTCTGATGCAGTGGGATTGGCTGGATGCCCAGTTAGGGCTTAGCATTCAGTGCTGCACAGTGCACATCTAAAACAGCACATGGCACTAGCTTGGCATGTCACATGACACTGGCACGGTCTGGCACAGTTTCTCACAAATAAATATAAGCAGAGGACTTTTGACTGTGATAGTATTAGGACTGACTGTGTGTCCCCCCCATGTCACATGACATCAGCAATCTGGCATGAACCAAAAAATTATTTTTTTTTAGAAATCTTGTCTTGGGCCCCTCAACAAAGACTGGGCCCTGTGCAGCTGCCCCCTTTTCCCTGTGTTAAACACGTCCCTGTTTAACGGGACATAAAAGTATAAAAAGAAAATACTCTGTGTTAAGCAACAGTGTTGCTTGCCTTTAACTATGCATTTAACCCATACAAAGGTAATAAATACATAGTTAAAGTCAGCTCCAGGGCGGCAATGCACTACTGAGACCTAGCTGAACACACTTGGTGAACCAATGGAAAGAGGCATACATTTAATAAAGTTTTACTTTACAAACCCAATTTTAGGGGAACATACTGTAATCTTCTTTCAGATTTTCCTTGATACATTTGAAGTAGTCCATCATTCACATGAGTATTTTTTTAAGCTTGATATTTTCCAACTCAGTAGCGGCTTTACAACTAATTGCGTGTTTCTACAGCACAAATAGAGCAGGCCCTTTAAGTCAAACACTTTCCGGTTGTACTGCTCACCAGCTTCATCAGTGATCTTCAAGAATAAATCTCAGTTGTCAAGAAGGTTCTCTGCAACATCAGCTATTTCTGAGTATATAAAGGCGTTTTTTTATATCAATGGAAAATGCCTTTTTAGATTGACATTTGAAATCTGCTTATTAACTTCTTTACACTGTACAACATATATAATCATACAGATCCAAAAGGAGCTGGAAGAATGTAGATTGGGTTCTATGCACCCATACTCATTACTTTTGTAACTCAAAACCTCATAAATGCCAGGAAGGCAAGTGAATGAAAACTCTGGCTTTGCATGTTTGCTCCTAACATTTAAAGCCCTTTGTTATGCAAAGACAAAAACAAGAGACACAATATATAAGAAAGGGCTCCTAAATAAGTGTAAAATGAATGTTCTTCTGTTGTGACAGCACCAGATACAGAATTGAGAAATAGGCCATGGTTATTGAATGCACAGCAACATGTCAGTGAAGGAGCAGTCTTATTCTCTTTGTGCCTGCAGGCGGTTTGTCAAAGACAGAATAAGTATAAGCTTCAGATACGGACATGCTGCTATCGGTTAAAACAAGCCTTGTTTCTGCATTAGCTGCCCCTACTGACTCATACAAAGAATAGTGATTTTATCCTTTCTTACATGTTTTGGTGGACAGTTCTAAAATTTGTTCTAAAGTCCTTAGCAGATATATTCTAAATATATATTCTAGTATCTGCTGCAACTCTCTAATGTTGATCACTTAATATTGCTAAAGTATAGGGCTACTTCAAAAATCTACTGCATATCAGCCAGATAATTAAAAAGCTTAAAGGGATACTAACCCCTCATTTTTTTCTTTCATGATTCAGATAGAGCATGCTATTTTAAGCAACTTTCTAATTTACTCCTATTATCAATTTTTCTTTGTTCTCATGTTATCTTGATTTGAAAAAGCATTAATAAAAGGTTAGGAGCCGGACCATTTTTTAGTTCAGCATCTTGGTAGAGCTGCTGATTGGTTTGCTACATTTAGCCACAAATCAGCAAGTGCTACCCATGTGCTGAACAAAAAATGGTCTGGCTCTAAAGCTTACAGTATTGCTTTTTCAAATCAAGATAGCAAGAGAATAAAGAAAATTTGATAATAGGAGTAAATTAGAAAGGTGCTTAAAATCTCATGCTCTATCTGAATCATGAAATAAAAAAATTGGGTTTAGTATCCCTTTAAAGTGATGAGAAACTTGATTGTTATGGAACATATCAGTGTAACTATGATATAAATCTAACCCCACTTTCATTCATTATTATTTTTTTAAATAAAGTATTCTTACTGCTAATTGATTAGATTTACTCATACCGCTCTTTCTCCCGACGCCGATCTACACTTTTTTTTTATTCAGTGACGTTTCTGCATCTGGCCAATTTATTTTCTGTTCTTTAGAAGGCCAAATCCTTACACAGCACGCCCCTTGAATCAATTGCCCATGTGCTTTTTTTTCCCCCTACGGATACCAGACTCTGCCGCCTAAAGACCAGAAAATTAATTGGCCGGATGCAGCAACATCACTGAATAAAAAATAAATAAATGTGTAGATCAGCGTCAGGAGGAGGAGCGGTAGAAGTAAATCGGAGAGATTATCAGTAAACACTTTTATTTAGAAGAAAAAAAAAATCATGAATGAAAGTGGGCTTGGATATTTATAATTGTTACACTATGTTCCATAATGATCAAGTTTACCATCAATTTAAAGGGAAATTTAAGTTGTTTTGCATATTGCCAGTGAGCAATCTATCCTACAGTATTACACAGTCATGCTGTTTCTGTTTGTTTCAAAAGAAAAGTACACAGGTGAGAAGTAACCTTCGGCTAGATTTAGAGTTCTGCGGCCAAAGGGGTGCGTTAGCTACGTGTTCTTTTTCCCCCCTGCACCTTTTAAATACCGCTGGTATTTAGAGTTCTCAGAAGGGCTGCGTTAGGCTCCAAAAAGGGAGCGTAGAGCATAATTTACCGCCACTGCAACTCTAAATACCAGCGGTGCTTACGGACGCGGCCAGCTTAAAAAACGTGCTCGTGCACGATTCCCCCATAGGAAACAATGGGGCAGTTTGAGCTGAAAAAAAAAGCAGCGTTCAACTCCTAACGCAGCCCCATTGTTTCCTATGGGGAAACACTTCCTAAGTCTGCACCTAACACCCTAACATGTACCCCGAGTCTAAACACCCCTAGCCTTACACTTATTAACCCCTAATCTGCCGACCCCGCTTTCGCTGACCCCTGCATATTTTTTTAACCCCTAATCTGCCGCTCCGTGCACCGCCGCAACCTACGTTATCCCTATGTACCCCTAATCTGCTGCCCCTAACACCGCCGACCCCTATATTATATTTATTAACCCCTAATCTGCTGCCCCAAATGTCACCGCCACCTACCTACAACTATTAACCCCTAATCTGCCGACCGGACCTCACCGCTACTATAATAAATGTATTAACCCCTAATCCGCCTCACTCCCGCCTCAAAAACCCTATAATAAATTGTATTAACCCCTAATCTGCCGACCGGACCTCGCCGCTACTCTAATAAATGTCTTAACCCCTAAAGCTAAGTCTAACCCTAACCCTAACACCCCCCTAAGTTAAATATAATTTTATTCTAACGAAATAAAATAATTCTTATTAAATAAATTATTCATATTTAAAGCTAAATACTTACCTGTAAAATAAACCCTAATATAGCTACAATATAACTAATAATTATATTGTCGCTGTTTTAGGATTTATATTTATTTTACAGGCAACTTTGTATTTATTTTAACCAGGTACAATAGCTATTAAATAGTTAATAACTATTTAATAGTTACCTAGTTAAAATAATTACAAAATTACCTGTAAAATAAATCCTAACCTAAGTTACAATTAAACCTAACACTACACTATCATTAAATTAATTAAATAAACTACCTACAATTATCTACAATTAAATCAACTAAACTAAAATACAAAAAAAACAAAACACTAAATTACAAAAAAAAAAGATTACAAGAATTTTAAACTAATTACACCTACTCTAAGCCCCCTAAAAAAATAACAAAGCCCCCCAAAATAAAAAAATGCCCTACCCTATTCTAAAATAAAAATTAAACAGCTCTTTTACTTTACCAGTCCTTAAAAGGGCCTTTTGCGGGGCATGCCCCAAAGAAAACAGCTCTTTTGCATTTAAATAAACATACATTACCCCCCCCAACATTACAACCCACCCCCCACATACCCCTAATATAACCCAAACACCCCTTAAAAAACCTAACACTAGGCCCCTGAAGATCTTCCTACCTTATCTTCACCACGCCGGGTATCACTGATCCGTCCAGAAGAGGCTCCGAAGTCTTCCTCCTATCCGTCAAGAAGAGGTCCAGAAGAGGGTCCAAAGTCTTCCTCCTATCCGGCAAGAAGAGGACATCCGGACCGGCAAACATCTTCATCCAAGCGGCATCTTCTCTCTTCTTCCATCCGGCGCGGAGCGGGACCATCTTGAAGCAGCCGACGCGGATCCATCCTCTTCTTCCGGCGACTCCCGACGAATGAAGGTTCCTTTAAGGGACGTCATCCAAGATGGCGTCCCTCAAATTCCGATTGGCTGATAGGATTCTATCAGCCAATCGGAATTAAGGTAGGAAAAACCTGATTGGCTGATTGAATCAGCCAATCAGATTCAAGTTCAATCCGATTGGCTGATACAATCTATTGGCTGATCGGAACACCCAATTCCCTACCCTATAGTAATTTTTCTCTTACTCATTTACTGTACCCACACATATTATATACTGTCTCTAAAGATACCATTATTTGTATCATATCTTATAATTTACCATAATTGTTTTTATAAAATATGATGAAAAAATTTAAAAAAACACACTTTTTCTAACTTTGACCCCCAAAATCTGTTACACATCTACAACCACCAAAAAACACCCATGCTAAATAGTTTCTAAATTTTGTCCTGAGTTTAGAAATACCCAATGTTCACATGTTCTTTGCAAGTTATAGGACAATAAATACAATAAACCTTTTTTTTTTCAAAATTAGCTATAGTTACATTGGAAAACTGATATCTGTCAGGAATCCCTGAATATCCCTTGACATATATATATATATATATATATATATATATATATATATATATATATATATATATATATATATATTTAGTAGACAACCCAAAGTATTGATCTAGGCCCATTTTGGTATATTTCATGCCACCATTTCATCACCAAATGCGATCAAATAAAAAAAATTGTTCACTTTTTCACAAACCTTAGGTTTCTCACTGAAATTATTTACAAACAACTTGTGCAATTAAGGCTCAAATGGTTGTAAATGCTTCTCTAGGATACCCTTTGTTCAGAAATAGCAGACATATATGGCTTTGGCATTACTTTTTAATAATTAGAAGGCCGCTAAATGCTGCTGCGCACCACACTTGTATTATGCCCAGCAGTGACAGGGTTAATTAGGTAGCTTGTACGGAGCTTGAAGGGTTAATTTTAGCCTCCCATCTGACACATCCAACCCCCTGATCCCTCCCAAACAGCTCTCTTCCCTCCCCACCCCACACGTGTCCCAGCCATTTTAAGTACTGGCAGAAAGTCTGCCAGTACTAAAATACTGGCCATTTTGATATATTTCGTGCCACCATTTCACCACCAGTACTAAAATAAAAGGCTTTTTTTTTTAATAAAAAATATATATTCTGCTGTGAAGCATCCCCCCTTAGCCCCCAACTTCCCTGATTCCCCCCAAACAGCTCTCTAACCCTCCCCCCACTAACTATTTGCCACCATTTTGGGTACTGGCAGCTGTCTGCCAGTACCCACTTTACAAACAAATGTGGCTTTTTAAATATAAAAACTACTTTTTCTGTAGTGTAGCTGCCCCCCCTCCATAACCTACCACCTCCTCTCCCAGATCCCTTTTGAAAAAGTATTGCCCCCTTCCTCTGCCACCCAACACCCTCTCCCAGCGCTCACAACTGCAGGCCGGAAAGGAAGTTCCCCAGCGATGGGTCGCCCACCCGCCTTCCTGCAGCTGCTCCCATCCACCAACGATCTGCACCATCGCTGGCCGATGCAGAGAGGGCCACAGAGTGTCTCTCTCTGCATCGGTGTGCAAAAAAAGGTATTGCAGTGATGCCTCAATATCAAGGCATCACGGCAATACCTTGAAAGCGGCTGGAAGTGATCAGGATCGCTTTCAGCCGCTTGAAACCCCTAACGTCGTACAGGGTACGTCACTGGTCTTTAAAGACCAGTTTGTGTCTGGCGTACCCTGTACGACGTGTGTCGTTAAGGGGTTAATGTTCTAGTAGCTGTAATAGACTCATCATTGTAAATTAATGTAGGATACCCATCAGTAGAGCAGTTGATACTTACATGTTGATAGAGTCTTTATATGCTAAACTTTAATTCACATTTATACTTTGTTTGGGGGTGTAATAAAATGAGCATCTTATCCAGACTCATAACTTGTAAATGAAAATAGCATACATTTTTATTTATTCCTTTATTAAGTGTTTTGCTTATTTGATCTCTTGCATTATACAGTTATAAAAAAGAAAAACTAAATCAAAATTAAACACAAACAAACCAACATGTCAACATATACATACTGTATAAAGCCTAAAACTGTTAAAAGTACATTACCTAAAATATATCTGCGTAGAAAGAGCCTGCATATAAAGTGTTAACTCATAGCACATTAACATTAATGAGATACCTTATTCTTTGCTGCTGTTAAAAAAGTGGTGGGAGTGGGGGGGGAAAATAAAATAAATAATAAAATATATATAGAGTTTAAGATTACTGGCACAGTACACCTCCAATAGCACTTGTGCAGAGGGTCTGACCATACAAATAAATATATAACAGGGAGTTAATAGTGCCGAGTTTAAGATCAATGGTACACAGGGCATTCCCCTACCTATGTAAAGGCTCAGACTATACACCAAGCTGCTTTACCCAGTGTGTACAAGGGACTCATAGTCTCATACATTCCTTGCCTGCGACACAAGATATTGTGCCTCCTGGGGCCGAGAATGAAATGGCCCATGCCCTTAAAAGTTATTGATTATCATTTCAACCTACTAGCCTGGCTGCTTACCTTGCTAAGCCTGCCTACCTGCATGCAACTAATTAGAGAAGAGATGCACTTGCCCCACCTTGAATGTCGCCGCTGACCAGTTATGTGCTTATGCTGCTGGAAACCTGCAACTTCCCCCACAGAGACAGGACAGAAGTGTTCTGGGTCTGACAGTGACTGACCCAGTCACTGAACTGCTTCCCCTTGTCAAGTGCTGCCTGGGTCCGTTGAACCCACTTAGACCCACTTGGTCTCATGGTTGAGCTGACCCTGCCTGGAACACATACACATCCAGCATGGAGGAGGGGGCATGTCCTCATGCAAAATGTTATGCCTTCCAGAAAGCTCACTCATCATCACTGTACAGTGCTTGCTGGGAATTGGAGTCCAGAATTGCAAAATACTGAGAGTGAAACAGAGAATGCTATGTAACTTTACGAATACTGCGCTTCTTCCTCTAAAATGGAGCTACAATCAGGGGGATTAAAATAAAAAAGGGACATTTTATTGTCTTTATTTCCTGCAGTTTGCCCTCCAGGTGGGGAGGAAAACCCAGGAAGGCAAATCCCCCCATCATGAACAAATTCCACACTGATGTCTCTTTCGGTTGCCTATACTGTCTCTGGAAAAAACAGCCACTTTCATTGCTATTATAGTTACAGATTATGTGGCTTCCATTGACCTTTGCTCATGTTGCTTTGTGTCATTAATGATACATTTTGGATTTTATTGTTTTTATATAATTTTATCTCCATTATTCATTTGCAGGCAATTGACCTTTTATTAATTCATAAAGAGCTAAATGGTGTCACAGAAACAGTTTTTTAACAGTGAGAATCTAATGCTGGCAGACATATAGATGATAGATGATGATAGATAGATAGATAGATAGATAGATAGATAGATAGATACATAGATAGTTCATGCAACAAAAGTTAGATACCTTTATTTACTGAGAGTCAAATCTTTTAGCTTTATTTTTGATGACAGACTCAATCCTTCTTGGCATGGAGGGTAGCTGCGTTGTACAAGGTTTTTGGGAGATTTTCTGCCATTCTTCAAAGACAATTTTTTTAATTTGCTCTTTGCTGGAGGGGTTGTGTTGCTCTACCTTCTGTTTAAAATACCCCAAAAGGTGTTCTATTGGATTCAAGTCAGGTGACATACTTGGCCAGGTCATAGTTTTCACTTTATTCTTCTTTAGAAACAGTTTTGCATTCATGCAGCCCTGTATCATCACACTCCCGTTTCCGTGCATCACTGTTGGGACTATGCATTTCTACTGTGGGGCTGGTATTGTTTATATAGTAAATCTAAACTGTTAGTTTTTAATTTTGCATAAGAGCAAATACCCTACTTTAAAACTACAATTTTGAATAATTTGACATTTAACTGATATTGCACAGGGGGTGTACTCACTTCTGTTGTATACTGTATATTATAGACTACTGTATATGTAGACTGTGCTGTTAACTGTGAGCCACAAATAGTCAAATAGTTGTATCATTTAGCTGTGTAAAGTGTTTTTGACTGTCATTTTACTTGATTCCTTGTGCTAACAATTTGTAAGCATAACCCTAATCCCATATTTATTTAATGCCCAGCAATTTGGTAATCTTTAGATAAAAATTAGTGTCTCAGAGTATTTTACTGTCATGGCTGCCATTTTGTTTTCCACATATTCCATTTTCCACACCTTTGCCACAGGGCACCATTTTCTTGTGCTTTTTTGATGAATCACATAATTTTTGCTGGACTTTGCTGCTTCGTGTCATGTTCTCCTAATTACAGCACTATTGTCATATCTGGCTGTTATGGCACATTTTGTTTTTTGATTAAGAGAAATGTGGCTGTGTCCTCCCTGCACTTGTATTGTTTGTCTTTCAAGCTGTTGGGTGAATTTTTGGACTGATCTCTGTTCCAGATCTTGGCTTTGATTCCTGTTTTATTTATTTTCAATCTTTTTTTTTTTCTGTCTTTTTTTCTGGATCTCTGGCCAATACCGGTTAATGAACATTGACTGTTCCAGCTTTTGGAATTGTTTTATGCCCCCGGTACCTTGCTAAGTCTGGCCAGAACTTTGCTTCAAAACTTTGGCCTGTTCTTTCTTGTTATCAATATTGCTTTATGAGAGTCAACATCAGGACATCATCAAAATCCTTAGCTTGGCCCTCTACTTTCCTTCTTCAGCCTCTTGGTCTTACCTGACTTGACACTACCTATGTATAGATTGTGACAGTTGCTTGGTAACCATAACAAAAGACTGGTTTTGCACTTGCAACCCTCATCTGTGATCAACACAGTCAAAGCCAGCTGCGGTAGACACATACATATATTTTTGAAATATGTCAGATTCCTTTGTTCAGTTAATATATTTTTCTACATGGTTTTAAACAATACCTTTATATACTGTACATACATTTATATAATTATTAGGAAATGTTTCTTTAAATCCTAATAATTAATGACAATATTTCAGAAAATATATATCAGCAAATATATATATATATATATATAAATTTTATATATGTGTGTGGGTATTTACTTACATGTTTTAAATATACTTTACACTTTGAAATACCAGTCATTAAGGGCGTTTTTAGTCTTGACACCTAGGAAAGGCTGTTGAAAATGTGAGCACATTAACAGCAGCAAACAAGAAGACCAAAGCTTTTAATAAACTTAATGTAAACTGTTCACAGGTCATTATTTTTGTTGTTGCCAAAAGTCATGTTTGGGGAGTGCAGAATAAATTCATGACAGCTTTGTAAACTGACAGAATGCGTTATTTTTATTAGCTGCTTGTTTAATGACTAGTGGCTTGCCAAAAATTATTAACACAATTAAAGGCATAGTAAACCCACATTTTTTCTTTCATGATTCAGATAGAGCATGCAATTTTAAGCAACTTTCTAATTAACTCCTATTATCAATTTTTCTTTGTTCTCTTGCTATCTTTATTTAAAAAGCTAGCATGTAAAGCTTAGAAGCCGGCCCATTTTTGGTTCAGGATCCGGGTTGCGCTTGCTGATTGGTGTCTAAATGTAGCCACCAAACAGCAAGCGCTATCCAGGGTTCTGAACCAAAAATGAGCTGAATCTTTAGCTTAAATTCTTGCTTTTTCAAATAAAGATACCAAGAGAAGGAAGAAAACTTGATAATAGGAGTAAATTAGAAAGTTGCTGAAAATTGCATAATGTATCTGAATCATGAAATAAAAAAATTGAGTTTACTATACCTTTTAATATATTTTTTGCCTAAATAAGTAAAAAGAAAAAGAATAAGTAATATTAAATAAACATGTTTCTCACTTGATTCTCTATAAATGTAAATACCCACCTAGTAAGAAAAATGTCTAATTCTTATGATATACCATGTAGATTATTTATTGAGATCAGGACAGCGGCTTCACAGTTTAGTGTGTCTTTTCCACGCAATCACATAGATCTGGGGAAAAAAGAAAAAATGAATACTGCCTTGCACTATATCCCTAATATTGCTAGGACTCCCAAAAAAACCCTAAGGGTTAATGGAGAAACATAAAGCAAAGAAGGGGAGCAGCGCTAAGAGAAGCAATAGGGTATCTACTATGGTATATAAATTAATAGAGGGCAATACCTAATAGCTAGTGAGTTCAAATGCGGGTATTTGTTATATCAAATAGTGATCTAAAATTAAACAAATATAGTATGCAAAGAAATATAAATGATATATAAAACAATTAAGTATGGGTAAGAGAATTAGTTTATTCTTAACAATACTGTAACACAATAAAATATTACAATAAAATAATTATATGGATCTGGATCCTCTACACACAAAAAAATGACACTATTGCAATAGTCTATGATGGACCAAGTGGTATAAAATATACAGTATAAGATATCTAAAAAATATATATACGATATCTAAAAAATATGAAATATTTATAAAAACAATGGGGGGATGAAATGTATGCCAGCAAAAAAGGGGAAAAAAAGGGTTCTTTTAAGTGCTATTTGTCCATTTTAGTTTCCAAAAAATAAGGAACAGGGTCAGTGATAAAAATAAATTGATTTTCCAATGGTTGTGCAGATACATAGGAAGGTGTCCTTTAAGTGATGGGAGTGTTATTCCAAATGTGATAAAATGGTGATATAAAGTACCTTAACACAGCTGAGAGAATAGTGCTGAAGTATCCTGTGTGTCAGCCAATATAACTGCGTGATCACACAGGCATCCGTTCCCGGATCTTGTGATGAGTCTCTAAATAAGAGAGTGCAGTCACTAAATGGCTTCATTGGAAGCCTGTTTCCAGAGTATTGCTGAATATTTCTTCATCTTTACTTGGTTCCTTGAGATGTAGCTGTTACAGGTGTCTGTTCAGTCAGCTCAGTGAGCTGTTGGAGATTCTTGATAAAGACTCTTTGCAGCTGAAACCGGTAGATGTACCCCGATTGGCTCACACTTTTTTGAAGAAGAAATATTCAGCAATACTCTGGAAACAGGCTTCCAACGAAGCCATTAAGTGACTGCACTCTCTTATTTAGAGACTCATCACAAGATCCAGGAACGGATGCCTGTGTGATCACGCAGTTATATTGGCTGACACACAGGATACTTCAGCACTATTCTCTCAGCGGTGTTAAGGTACTTTATATCACCACTTTATCACATTTGGAATAACACTCCCATAACTTAAAGGACACCTTCCTATGTATGCGCACAACCATTGGAAAATCAATTTATTTTTATCACTGACCCTGGAAACTAAAATGGACAAATAGCACATGGACACTTTTTTTTCCTATTTTGCTGGCATACATTTCATCTCCCCATTGTTTTTATATATATTTCATATTTTTTAGATATCGTATATATATTTTTTAGATATCTTATATATTTTATATCACTTGGTCCGTCATAGACTATTGCAATAGTGTCATTTTTTCTGTGTAGAGCATTGTTTTTCAACCAGTGTGCTGTGGCACACTAGTGTGCCGTGAGAGATCCTCAGGTGTGCCACGGCAGACTGACAGCAGTGTGACATATTTTTTAAACTTTGCTTGTTTTTTACTCCCAGTGCAGGGGTAGTTTGTAGGAGGCATGGCATAACAGCACAATACATACAGTATGTGTGTGTATGTTTATATATATATATATGCTGTATTAGGCTACAATGTGTGATTTTTAAAAAAAAATTGGGATGGTGGTGTGCCACAGGATTTTTTAATGTAAAAAAGTGTGCCACGGCAAAAAAAAGGTTAAAAATCACTGGTGTAGAGGATCCGGATCCATATCATTATTTTATTGTAATATTTTATTGTGATACAGTATTGTTAAGAATACATTTTCTTACTCATACTTGTTTTTTATATTTCTTTGCATACTATAATTGTTTAATTTTAGATCACTATTTGATATAACAAATACCCGCACTTGAACTCACTAGCTATTAGGTATCACCCTTCTCTTAGCGCTGCTCCCCTTCTTTGCTTCACACGATCACATAGGAATTGATTATTTTCTTATTTAAGTTGTTGAGAGATCTTCATATTTATAGTGTATCTAATGATAAATGTCAAATAGGCTATGGGGCCAATTTATTACATTGCGGATGGACATGATACAATGTAGCGTATCATGTCCGCCGCACATCAATAAATGCTGACAATATACGCTGTCAGCATTTATCATTGCACCAGCAGTTCTTGTGAATTGCTTGTGCAATGCTGGCCCCTGCAGATTCGCTGCCAATCAGCTGCTAGCAGTGGGTGTCTATCAACCCGATTGTATAGGATCGGGCGGATTAATGTCCGCAGCCTCTGAGGAGGCAGTCAAGTTATGGAGCAGGGCTTGATAATTCGGCCCATATGTGTCATATATGATTATATATTACATATGCAATCAAACACTGTTCAGAAGAGTGGTTGGCGTCTTAAATATCTCTTTGTAATTACTTTTTTTTTAATCTGAAAGGCTCACACAACACCATAGCAATTTAAAACTTTTTTGTAATGTTGCAATAAATTAGCATATAAGCTAGATCAGTATTTTTCAATTCCAGTGCTAAGGGCACACCAACAGACCAGATGTTCATAATTTATAGGAGGTAAGAGAACCACTTAGGAGGTAAGAGAACCTCCTATGATAGAATACACATAAAGCACTCAAAAGATTGCAAGTTTATGAATATTTTCATAAGTGTAATCTCACAGTATGATCACAGCTAAGTTCTATTGGTTAAAAATAAAGGGAGACATTTACTTTAAAAACACACACACAAAACTACTATTGTTATAATCACTTGAGTAGTTTTGTGTGTGTGTTTTTAAAGTAAATGTCTCCCTTTATTTTTAACTAATAGAACTTATTATAAGTTAAATTTTAAATTCATTTTTCCTCCCCCTTTTTTCTCTTTCTGAGATTTGACAATTATCACTAGCTGTGATCATACTATGAGATCACACTTATAAAAATATTCTTAAACTTGCAATCTTCTGAGTGCTATATGTGTATTCTATCATAGGAGGTTCTCTTACCTCCTAAGCGTTTTCTAAAGTTTGCCCAATACACAGCACCACATTGCTCAGTGTAAATTCACTTAAAATATTAAATCACCAAGTTATTTTTGAGCTATTGGAAGTCCCAACAAGTTTATACGTAGTGCCATTGGTCCTCTTGATGTTTCTTCTAACAGATTTCCATCTAAAGGGGAGGAGAGTCCACGGCTTCATTCATTACTATTGGGAATTAAGAACCCCAGCCAAAGGCTTACATACCTCTCCCACTTCCCTCATCCCCCAGTCATTCTTTGCCTTTCAAAACAGGAGCATGGCAGAGGAGTGCCAGAGTTTCGGAGTAGTTTCTTATGGAGGGTAGTACTCTTCGCAGTGGTACTGGAGTTTTAAGTAGTCCTGTCAGCCTCTCAGTGAGAGCCTGGACGAAAGTTAGAGTCCGGAAATGCAGGAAGAGTCTTTCTGAGAAATCCTCCCGACTCATATTAACAGCTCCATAAGCAATCAGCGTTGACCAGTTTTGCTGCCTGCTTTCTTCACTCAAGTCCATGTCAGGAGCAAGGCTACTAACCTGTCACACTTGAAGGGCCGTGTTCCATTTCCACGGTGTAGATTCTGTTAAGATCGTTTCATTTTTTATTAATAATGATAACATAGAAGACAGGGTCACAGTGTGGCGCCTTTTATCTTTACAGAATCAAAGGTTAATATTCCTGTAAGGGGGATTATTGAACAGGGGGCGGTTATACATAATATTGTTTATTGTGTCATTGCTGAGTTATGTGCGAGATGAGGCTCTGGCAATGTGTGGAACTTTCAGGATACTTGCAGAAACTTTGCGCTGCCAATTTTTGGCACATTTTTCCCTAGTGCAGGGGCGGTCCTGCCAGGCATTCCATGTGACTGGGTGTGGCTATCTATCCTTTCCATTGATCTGTTGAGCAGGAGACGTAGCGGTTTCTGTAGTCCGGGTCCTAGGAGGTGGTGAGTGCCCTGGCCATTGGTGGTATGAAGGTGCCTTTTAATTAATAAAGTTAGTCTAACCAAGCCCGCAAGCAATGGAGGACTCTGAAGCATTGGAAGGCTCTCCTTCCTTAATAAAGTCTCATTCCTGTGTTTATTGTGAGGAGGTTCTGGTAGATCAGCCTGCTTAACTATGTTCCATGTGCCTTGATAAAGTTACAACTTCTAAATGTAAACGGAGGTCTAATACTACTGAGCCGTCCACCTCTGAGGGTTCTTCGTCCCGGGAGGTGCCTTCCCTACATTCATCTCCGACTGCACATGCAGCACCCCGGGGTCCAACCGTTACTCCTTCAGGAGAGATTCGTTGGCTGTCAGATTTTGCAGACAAATTGGAATCGGCGGTTTTGAAAGTGATCCATGTTCTGCTGAGGGCAAGCGTAGGGTTTATCATAGCGGCCCGGCCCAGGGTTTGTCCTCTGCGATGAGAGATCCAGAGGCTCTATACGATGATGAGGCCCACTCCGACTATTCGGAGGCTCCTTCTGAGTCAGAGTCCGTGTCATCTAAACCTCCGGTGACGGAGGAGCCTGGTTATAGGTTTAGGATGGCGAATTTGCGCTATCTGCTATGGCAGGTGCTTGCTACTCTAGAGGTTCCGTAAGCTTGACAAGGTATACAAGGACAGGGTAGTACCACAGTCCTTTCCGGTTCCCGTTAAGATGGCTAATATTATTAAGAACAAATGGGAGCAATTAGGTTCTCCCTTTTCCCATTCTTCTTCCTTTAAAAAACTGTTCCCCGTTCCGGACTCTCAGCTTTTAAGGAGCCCATGGATAAAAAGCTGGAAAACATGTTGAGAAAGATGTTTCAGCACACAGGGTTTGTTTTTCAGCCAGCAGTGGCCGTTGAGACAGTCGCTGGAACTGCGACATATTGGTGTGAATCCCTGCATGAAATAGTCGAGGGGGAGACATCCATCGACGAGATACAGGACAAGATTAAGGCGCTGAAGATCACCTATTCTTTCATCTGTGATGCCAATATGCAAATTATTCACCTGAATGCTAAGGTGTCAGGTTTTTCTGTTTTAGCACACAGGGCTCTGTGGCTAAAATCTTGGTCGTCGGACATGACCTCTAAGGCGAGGCTGTTGTCCTTGCCTTTTCAAGGCTGTTGTCCTTGCCTTTTCAAGGAAAGATTATTTTCGGTCCAGGATTGTATTCGATTATATCTACGGTTACGGGAGGCAAGGGAGCTTTCCTACCGCAGGATAAGAAGGCTAAGCCTAAAGGATCTACTTTTCGTCCCTTTCGTGCAGACAAGGCTCAGCGCCGGCAACCCGCCACAAAAGTGGACCAGTCCAAGGGATCTTGGAAGCCGGCTCAATCTTGGAAAACGTCTATGCAGAGCAAGAAGCCCGCTGAGGCGAAATCGGCATGAAGGAGTGGCCCCCGACTGATCTCCGGATCACGTAGGGGGCAGATTATCTCTATTCTCAGACGCATGGTTGCAGGACATTCAGGACCCTTTGGGTTCTAGAAGTGGTCTCCCAGGGTAACAGGAAAAGGTTCAGATCCCATCTGCCCGCGGGCAGATTCCTCCTGTCAAACCTGTCTTCAAGACCATAGAAGAGAGAGGACTTTCTAGAGTGTGTGAGAGATCTCAGAGTTATTGTACAGTACCTCTAGCAGAGAGGGGTCTAGGGTACTATTCCAACATTTTTGTGGTTCCAAAGAAGGAGGGCACATTCCACCCGATTTTGGACCTAAAGTGTTTAAACAAGTTTCTGAGTGTTCCATCGTTCAATATGGAAACGATCAGATATATTCTGCCCCTAGTTCAAAGGGGACAGTTCATGATGACTACAGACTTGAAGGACGCTTACCTTCATGTGCCAATCCACAGGGACAACTTCAGGTTCCTAAGATTTGCATTCCTTCCTTTTGGTCTGGCGATGGCCCCGAGAGTCTTCACGAAGGTTATGGGGGGCGCTGCTTGCAGTGGCCAGAACTAGGGGCATTGGGATGGCACCTTACCTGGATGACATCCTTATTCAGACACCGTCACTCAGCCTCGCAGAGGATAATTCAAGGGCTCTTCTTCTTCTGCTCCAATCTCACGGTTGGAAGATCAATTTAGGAAAGAGTTCCCTGGTTCCCAGCAACAGGGTGGAGTTCTTGTGCACGATAATAGACTCTATGTCCATGAAGATATTTCTCACAGATCAGCGACGCAGGAAGCTTGCGTCCACCTGTCTTGTCCTTCAGTCCTCCTCAAGCCCATCGGTGGTTCAATGTATGGAGGTGATAGCTCTCATGGTGTCGAGCATAGATGTTATCCCATTCGCCAGGTTCCACCTCAGACCTCTTCAATTGTGCATGTTGATACAGTGGAATGGCGATCATTCAGATGATCACAGCTTATCTCGCTGGATGCTCAGACTCAGAATTCCCTCTCTTGGTGAATTCGTCCAGAGTAGCTGTCCATGGGGACATCCTTCTTGAGACCGTCCTAGGCGATTGTGACCACAGACTCCAGTCTGTCAGGATGGGGAGCTGTTTGGGATGCCAGGATGGCACAAGGAAAGTGGTCCAGGGAGGAGTCTCTCCTTCCAATCAACATCCTAAAACTACGAGCAATCTACAATGTTCTGAAGGCTTGGCCTTCTCTGGGGTCGGTCAGTTTCATCAGATTCCAGACCGACAACATTACCTCAGTTGCATACAGCAACCATCAGGGGGGTATGAGGAGCTCCCTCGCAATGAGGGAGGTGTCTCAGATTCTGGAGTGGGCGGAGTCCCACGACTGCTCGCTCTCAGCGATTCACATTCCGGGTGTGGACAACTGGGAAACGGATTCTTCACCCCAACGTGTTTGCAGAGATTTGTCACAGATGGGGAACGCCAGAGGTAGATCTCATGGCGTCCAGACTCAATTGCAAACTACCTTGAGCGATCCCCAGACCGAGCTGATAAATACCTTAGTGGTTCCTTGGGGATTCAGCCTAGCTTACATTTTTCCTCCATTACCACTTCTATCTTGCATAGTGGCACACATCAAACAGGAGCGGGCCTCTCCATTCTGATTGCTCCTTTGTGGCCATGGAGGACGTGGTTTGCGGATCTGGTGGAGATGTCATCCTCTCCGCCGTGGAGGTTACCCTGTTGCAGGGATCTGCTGTCACAGGGCCCCTTTCAGCATCAAAATCTGGATTCTCTGAGGCTGACTGCGTGGAGATTGAATGCCTAGTCTTAGCCAGGAGAGGCTTTTCAGAGGGTGTGATTGATACTCTAATTCAGGCAAGGAAGCCAGTCACTCGTCACATCTACCATAAGGTGTGGAGGACTTACTTGTCCTGGTGTGAGAAGCATGGATATTCTCGGCATAAGGTGAAGGTATCAAGGATTCTGTCCTTTCTCCAAGATGGTTTGGAGAAGGGTCTTGCTGCTAGTTCCTTAAAGGGACAGATTTCGGCATTATCAGTGTTGTTGCATAGGAGACTCACTGAGCTCCCTGACAATCTTTTGTTCAGGCTCTGTCTAGAATCAGGCCTGTCTTTAGAAAGTTGGCTCCGCCTTGGAGCTTAAACTTAGTCCTTAAGGTTTTGCAGAGGGTTCAGTTTGAACCTATGCATTCCATAGACATTAAGATTCTGTCCTGGAAGGTTGTCTTCCTATTGGCTATTGCATCGGCACACAGAGTATCTGAACTAGCTGCCTTGCAATGTGATCCTCCTTATCTGGTGTGTCATGCAGATAAGGCTGTACTTCGCACTGGGTTGGGGTTTCTCCCCAAGGTGGTGTCTAACCGTAACATCAATCAGGAAATAGTTGTTCCTTCTTGGTGTCCTAATCCATCCTCTTCAAAGGAGAGGTTACTTCATAACCTGGATGTGGTTTGTGCCTTGAAGTTCTATCTTCAGGCTACAAAGGATTTCAGACAGTCTACATCTCTTTTTGTGGTGTATTCTGGGAAGCGCAATGGGCAAAGGGCGTCTGCTACTTCTTTGTCTTTTTGGTTGAGGAGCTTGATTCGCTTGGCTTATGAGACAGCGGGACATAAGCCTTCTCAGAGGATCACAGCTCATTCAACTAGAGCTGTGGCTTTGTCTTGGGCCTTCAAGAATGAGGCCTCTATGTAGCAGATTTGTAAGGCAGCTCCCTGGTCCACCTTACACACTTTTACAAAGTTTTACAAATTTTATGTTTTTGCTTCTGCGGAAGCTGTTTTTGGGAGAAAGGTTTTGCAGACTGTGATGCCCTCAGATTAGGGTCCGCCTTTTACCCTCCCAGTTTCATTCAGTGTCCTCTAGAGCTTGAGTATATGTTCCCAATAGTAATGAATGAAGCCGTGGACTCTCCTCTCCTTTAGATGGAAAACATAAATTATGCCCGTATCTCCGTTGGGTGGCCCTAAATTTATTCATCTTCTGGCACCTTTTTTACTCTGATATTTCTCCTACTGTTCCTGGTTCCCTCGGTAGAATTACTGGGGGATGAGGGAAGTGGGAGAGGTATTTAAGCTTTTTGCTGGGGTGTCTTTGCCTCCTCCTGGTGGCCAGGTTCTTAATTCCCAATAGTAATGAATGAAGCCATGGATTCTCCTCCCCTCGATGGAAATGAAATTATCAGGTAAGCATATTTTATGTTTTTCATAATATCTGAAGTAGAGGACAGGTGAAATAATCAGTTGTTCGGAATCCATGGTTACTAACCCGCTCTTATGCATTAGCTGATTATTACATATGTGCTCTAGTTCAGATATTATGAAAAGCTAACCTGTGTGTGTGCCCTCAGGATTGAAGTTGAAAACCACTGGACTAGAGTGGGAAAGATTTTTGAACAGCTTGTTTGCTGCAATTTTTTCTGGGGCCAAATTCCCTCCCCACATACCACTTGCCTTATTTGGAGGAACCAGTACAGACAGATTTCCACTGTTATTTTATAAGATAAAATTTTGTTGTTTTGCATTATCTTATCCAGACCCCCCCACACACACACTGAGGCCAGTTATATATACATAATAAAGCATTTTATATTGCAATCTCTAAATGCTTCATGACCCTTTAATCACCTCTTCTCATGTGACTACACTAAGTATATTAGTAGAGATTAACTCAATAATCCTTTAAGTGATATTAATACATTTGGATTCTAGTAATATTCCTTAGTGTTAACTTCACCTTTTGACTGTTACTACCTGTCTCTTTGGTGTATTTTTTTCCCTGGTGTTTATCTCGTCTGTGTTTTATTATGATGTGATTATCCTATCAGAAGACTCGCACCTCACGCTGAGCTAAATACTTCTCTTGTCATTCATATATGTGCAAGGCTGTCATTAGATTGACAGTGCCAAACCTTCCTCTTTGCTTCTTTGTCACCAACATTATCAGCAGAGACAATCCAATAAGCTCCAATAAAGTGCTCAAAACAGATACAAACAGATAAAATAATAATAAATAAATAAAACGTAGATTTTTCATGTAGCAGAGAAACAGATTGATGGAGAAGATACCTGGGGGTGTTACACAAGTATAAAACTGTTTAGGACTGGCTATGATGAGTATAATCTTACTGAACAGTCAAAGATCAAATGGAGCCTGAGGGTTTGTAGTATTAAAAATAGCAGCATGGGTAAAGTAAGACAAACAGGTTTTTACAATTAAATTCTGTGTTACTATTTCAAATTAAAGGTCTAAGCAAAATAAAACTTTTATGATTCAGATAGAGCATGCAATTGTAAGCAACTTTCTAATTTACTCCTATTATCAATTTTTCTTAATTCTCTTGGTATCTTTATTTGAAAAAGCAAGGATGTAAGCATAGGAGCCGGCCCATTTTTGGTTCAGCACCTAGGTAGCACTTGCTGATTCGTGTCTAAATGTAACCACCAATCAGCAAGCGCTACCCAAGTGCTGAACCAAAAATGGGCCGACTCCTAAGCTTGCATTCAAATAAACATACCAGGAGAACAAACAAAAATACATAATAGGAGTAAATTAGAAAGTTACTTAAAATTGCATGCTCTATCTAAATCATAAAAGTTTTGTGTTGACTAGACTATCCCTTTAATAATGAGTGGCATGGGTAAATGTTCATTAAAACATTGCGGTGTAAAAGGCATTGAGAAGGAAAGAAATATTGAATAACTCTATTATTTGGATCATCTTGCTTCCTGATTTCCCTTGGAGAACTATGGTGTGCAACACTGAAATATTAATTAAAAAGTCAAAAATAGTAAGTGGAAAATCTCACAATGAGAACACATCTAGAGTTCTCCAGAATTATTAACAAGATGTAATTACAAGATGAGAAGCAGCAGTATGGGTATAGCAAAGCAGGCTGCAATTAATGTCAGGAGCTGGGGACAGCACATTCTACTTCAGGTAACACCCCTCTCTACATCTTTTTTCAGCCTGCACATATTTTACATGTAAAAAAGCAAATGTTTAACATTGGACCATGAGAAGTCTATTCTGGCTTGTTAACAAGAACATATAGGTAACTAGTGATCTAAAAGAGAAAAAAAAATGATAGACTGATAATAGATATATGACTGATAATTGCCCTGGCAAATTAATGGTACACAGTGTTTTCTTTATGTTTACAGCAAATTTCAGTGTGTGACTGTTTTCTACCAACATGTATCAAGAAATTGGCTTCTGCTCGGGACCCTGGAAGTCCAACTGCCCTGTTCTAGACAGCTTTATTTCAGATACTTCAGTAATTTGCAAATTACCCTTAGGGTCTCCCTAAGAGTAATGGGGAAACCAGATATGGACTCCGTGCATACATGCCCTTAGAGAGATACAACTGCACCTCACTGACGAGGCCCGCAGAAGGCCGAAACAATCGTCTGGGGTTGTTGTTTCTCTTGTTCAGAGAGAAATTGCCTAGTATTTCGGCGCTGGACTGTCATTGGCCAGGGTCAGACTGATATGCTACAGGATATTTTTTCTCTGTGAAGGTGCATAGTGTGCAAAAAGAACGCACACCCTGAGTTGCAATAAAAATAAACAGGCATGGAAGTTATAGCACTGCGGAATCTGTTGGCGCACTACAAATAACCGATAATAATAATAATAATAATAATAATAAAAAAGTTATTCTAGCTTTTGTTCTATGTCAGGAGTGCTGTTCTCTCTCTCTTTTAATGTAAATATATATACTGTATGTGTGTGTATATATATATATATATATATATATATATATATTTATTTATTTACTGAAAAGTTAATAAAATCACATGTTCTGCGAAAATATTTTTGAGTGTTGATATTTAATTATATCAGAAGTGTATACCTTAGTCTCTTTATTGTTTTATTATACATGAGAGATTAAAGAGAAATATTAAGGGCAGATTAACTTCTGAAGAGACCAGGGACTTTAACCCTACCAGGAATTTCATAGAAAAAACTGCCAAAGTACTGGAGAATTTTTAGTATTTTTGCTATCACTCATTTTTTTATTTACCTATTACAACTATATATATATATATATTGATCTATGCCCATTTTGGTATAATTGATACCTCCATTTTGCCACCAAATATGTTCATATAAAAAAAAATATTAACTTTATCCGCAAACTTTTGGTTTCTCACTGAAATTATTTAAACACAACTGTTGTAGTTATAAGACAAAGGGTTTTTAAATACTTCTCTGGGATCCCCTTTGTTTAGAAATAGCAGACATAAATGGCTTTGACATTGTTTTTGACAATTAGAAGGCCTCACTTCCAAAATTTTGGGGTTAATCAGTTAGTTATTTCTGTATTGTAGATCCCTCCTCACCTTCCTACCTCCCTGATCCCCCCAAACAACTCTCTAAGCTTCCCCCTCCTCCCAATGCTCCCCACTATTTGTTATTGGCAGCCAGTCAAGCAACAAATTACTCCTTTTTTAAAATTATATATTATATATTTGTTTTTGTTTTTTTCTGTAGTTTAAAGGCCCCCTCCAAGATAGTGTGATTGTGTGTGTGTGTACATATATATATATATATATATATATATATATATATATATATATATATATATATATATATATACACACACATATATGTGTGTGTTTGTGTCTGTATATATATATATATATATATATAATTCCAAAAATTATTCCGCCCTCCAGGAACAACCACCTGGGTATACAATCGATATAGCCTCAGGATTTTGCAAAATGTGCCAAATTTATTGACGTTTTTAGGATTACAATCCCCTTTCTTCAGAACAAATAAAGTAAGTGAAACACTCTATTATGTATACTTTATAGCAAAAGAATTGGCTTGTACAGCAAAAATTGCAGATTTAAATGTAGGTGATCAAAGGGTATTTATGCAGGTTTTACGTATGTTTAGTGAAATATAGGTCTGCTCCAGGGTCTATGAAAACCCTGGGTAAAACCTACGGTGAGTAGACAGATGCAGATCCCTAATGACAAAAGGCATCAAGGTACCTACATCACACTCACCAAAACCCATACACCTGCTGTCATCAGCGACCCACCCTACTGCAAAATACATGTTTTTTTTTTTTACATAAGACTACCCAAGTCTGGCATAGAGTTTAGTCCCTTCAGAGCAATAGTGTCCAATCTCAAGATCCTTTCTGCTTCCCTGCTGAGAAGCATCTTGTCCCTGTTTCCACCTCTAGGGGGTTTCGGGATGTGGTCAATAATAATTGCTCTCAAGGATGCTACAAGGTGTTTTTCCTCCATCCAATGGCGTGCCACCGATTGATCTGACTGTCCATTTTTGATGGCCTGTCCATTGCTATCCTGTGGTTCGCAATACGTTCTCTTAGACTCCCCTGAGTCTTTCCAACATGGACATTCCCACATGGACAAAACAACATGTAAACAACATATTCTGTTGTACACGTGATGGAGTGTTGGATGGAATATTTCCTGTTGTTGTGTGGGTGGTTACATTTTTTAGTTGCTATTAGGCTGTTGCATGTAGTACAGTCGGGACACTTGTAACAACCCCTAATATTAGGTTTAGTGGAGTTGTCATAGGAGTTTACTGGATCAGTTTGGACCAGAAGGTCCCGTATATTTGCATTCTGTTTTAATTCCACCATGGGGGGGACTGATCTTGCAAAGTTCAATTTTGGATCTAAGTGTTTATTGACTATTTGGCTCAGTTTAGCTGTGTTGGGAGCAAATGTGGTAGTCATAATTCATTTTGGTTCCTTGTCCTTATTCTGGTTCCATGTTTGGAGGACATCACTCTGGGTACGACCCTTAACTTAGGATCCATTATTTTTGGTTTATATCCTCTATTGAGGAATTTAGTCCTCATTGCAAGTAATTGTGAGACCCCTTTCTCTGTGTTATTTCTAATTGTACGGATCATTTGGGACTTGACAATACCTTTTGTTAATGAGGGTGGGTGACAGCTTTCTGATCTAAGCAGTGAATTACTGTCTGTAGGTTTGGTGTAAAGTGTAGTTTCAAGTCTGTCTCCCTTCTTAAGTATTAACAAATCAAGGAATTGTATAGAGGATATACTGTAATTCATTTTGAATCTTACTGTAGTTGGTGTATTATTAAAATGTGTAAACCACGCCTGTAAGCTTTCTGCATCATCCCTCCAGATAAGAAAATGTCATCTATATATCTCCTGTAACAAATGACAGGAGATACATCCTGGGACCACTAATATTCTTTCTCAAAACCTGCAATAAAAATGTTGGCATAGGTTGGGGCCACACTGGACCCCATTGCCGTGCCAGCTGTTTGGAGAAAGTATGATCTCTCAAATTTGAAGTAGTTTTTTTTATCTAATAATATTATATTTCCAACTTACAGATTGATTGGGTCTTATACTTTACTAGGTGTCTTACTAGAAACCATTTTATTCTTAAATATGTAAATACTTCTCTAGGCGGCAGACTAAGATCTATCTGTAGTGTCTGGAAACTCTTTATCTGCTTTTTTTGCAAACTCTTTAGGTCAATATTATCTATATTATCTGAGATGGTATTTATTGGGAGAAAGCTTAAAGGGACAGTATACTGTAAAATAGTTTTTCCCTTAATGTGTTTACAATTGCTTTTTTTACCAACTGCAGAGTAAAAAATGTATGAAAATTAGCTTTTTAAGGTTTATTTCTGTATATTAAAGCTCTGATTTTGTGTTTTGAAGCCACAGCCTAATAAAATAGGTTGAGCTTGTAGGTATAATCAGATCTCATTACTGTATCACATTGTGCACATATACCTGCTTCTTTATCTTATATCTGTCCTTAAAACAATCACCAATACTTTGAGAGAACAATGGAAAATCAACATGTTATTACCTTATCTCTGCTTTATCACACTGGGAGTGTAATTTCTTCTGCTGGCTGTGTTTACAAAGCTTATCTATAGCTGGTACGCGCGGCCACAAACTTTCAGAATAGGTGGGGATACCACATGCTAAATTAACAATTTCAAATGCCAATATAAGGGTAAAGGAGCTACTTGTAAACAATTTAATACACTCCAGCAGGTAAAGTGGATCATTGGGAACAAATTAAAGGGGAGAAATTTTTTGATTAAACTGTCCCTTTAAGATCTTATTATGAATTCCCAGATTTTTCATAATCCTTTTCTAGGAGCTGACAATATTTCCCATCACCACTGAGCCTTCCCATTTATTATTTGCCTCCTTCTTGGATTTAATTGTCCAGAAGCAAGTATTTAGTTCTTTCCCATGCTCCTTTTCTTGCTTTCACCTTTTTTCTGCTCATTAAATTCAAATCTGAATATATTTATTTTTTTAATAGCAATCTTTCGGCTAGATTTAGAGTTTGGCGTTAGCCGTCAAAAGCAGGGTTAAGGGGTCCTAACACTGATTTGTACCGCCTGCTGGTATTTAGAGTCAGCCAGGAAAGGGTCTAATGCTCACTTCCCTACCGCGATTCCTACCGCATATCCCCTTACGCCAATTGTGTATCCTATCTTTTCAATGGGATCTGCCTAACGCCGGTATTTGGAGTCTTGGGAGAAGTGAGCGGTAGAGCCTCTACCGACAAGGCTCCTACCGACAAAAAAAGTCAGTAGTTAAGAGCTTTATGGGCTAACGCGTGAATATAAAGCTCTTAACTACTGTGCTCTAAAGTACACTAACACCCATAAACTACCTATGTACCCCTAAACTGAGGCCCCCCCCCCCACATCGCCGCCACTATAATAAAAAATTTTAACCCCTATTCTGCCGACCGGACACCGCTGCCAACTACATTATAGCTATAAACCCCTAATCTGCTGCCCCTAACATCGTTGACTCCTATATTATATTTATTAACCCCTAATCTGCTCCCCCCCAACGTCGCCGCTACCTTACCTACACTTATTAACCTATAATCTGCCGACCGGACCTCGCCACCACTATAATAAATGTATTAACCCTTAAACCGCCGCACTCCTGCCTCGCAAACACTATAATAAATAGTATTAACCCCTAATCTGCCCTCCCTAACATCGCCGCCACCTACCTACAATTATTAACCCCTAATCTCCCGCCCGCAACGTCGCCGCTACTATAATACATTTATTAACCTCTAAACCTAAGTCTAACCCTAACCCTAACCCTAACACCCCCCCTAACTTAAATATAATTTAAATGAAACAAAATAATATTCCTCAAATTAACTAAATTAATCCTATTTAAAACTAAATACTTACCTATAAAATAAACCCTAATATAGCTACAATATAACTAATAATTACATTGTAGCTATTTTAGGATTTAACAATCAAAAGTTCCAGGAAGCGCTCAGACACTGCACTCGATGCGGCAAAAGGTTACCAGGAACCCTGCAGTGGCCTTCACGTAGAGAGTCACACCCCCTCCAATGCGTCGTAATGACGTCACTGCTTCACCCAACTGGTGCGAGGACAGGAACGTTCCACCTGCGCTCCAAATTCAATCAACTATGTTAGCAGTCAGCGCACCCAGGTAGGTAAAAGAATAGAAAAATAATATATGATCCGACTTGTTTATTGTAACAAATCACATTACATTACAAATGTTTAGGGCATCAAAAATAATACGGTTGGCAGCTCAGGTCAGATTAGGAAAAAAACAAACAAAAAGGTCAGACGCGTTTCTTAGTGCATCAAGCACATAATATGCATTAGCTCCTTAGTTCCTCAGTGACCATTAGTGTGTACCCATAATTCCTGAGTTTATATGCACAGGTAAACACCTCCTAAGTGATTGCCTAGCCAATTACATGTAAGCAAAACAGGGCAAATATGGAGAAACTGCACATATAGGAATAATTAGGTACACACTAGGGGGATTGTTAGAAATAACACGCTCAGTATACTGCAAACCCAAAAAGTCAAAAAAAGACTTAATATTAATATATATTATTTGATATCCATAATATACTAAAAACGTTTGGGATACGCAGTATTCACATGTGTGTGATTGTTTCTAAAAAACAACAATTAAAGACACATTTCTTTAGATGCAGAATGTGATGAACAATTTAAAGGTACAGTGATAAACAATGTCAAAAATAAAAATAAAATTTTTTGTTTGTTGAAAAACAGTTATGAAGAAAAAAATGATAATGAATAAAAATAAAAATTCAAATGAGGCTTACTGTTGATCCACATAAAGCTTAACATCCCACTCTGAGTTGAGACCAGTTGGCATTCGAGTATCCAATTGAAAGATCCAAAAAACCTCTCTTTTACTGAGGGTTATCCCTCTATTACCCCCTCTGGGGTGTCTCGGGATACATTGGATGCCCTGGAATGTCAAGAGGGAAATGTCAGAGTTGTGACATTTTTTGAAATGTAAAGATATTGGGGTAGTGGACTCAGGGTCCTCTATAGAGCGTAAATGCTCAAGAAAGCGATCTTTCAAGGCACGTGTGGTTTGACCTACATATTGCCTAGAACAACCCTTGCATGTTAAAAGATAGATAACATAGCAAGAGTTACAGGTCATGTGTTCCCGAATTTGAAAACTCTTATCATTAGCAGAAGATACAAAGCTTGTCCCAAAAGAAGCATGAGAACAAGATTTGCACCTCCTGCTCCCACATTTGAAAAACCCTGGCTTAATTGAAAGCCAATTCTGTTTATGTGGTGTCCGTGGCAACATGGAGGGAGAAAGAATATTCCCTAAAGTAAGTGATTTTCGTGACACAAAGCATGTGCCATCTCTCACAATGCTCTTAAGACTCTCATCAGTATCTAAAATTGGTAATGCTCTCCTTATTATATCACAGATTTGCCCAAATTCAACACTGTATGTAGTGATGAACTTGAGTTTATTGAAACCACTCATTTTAGTAGATCTGTGTGACTGGAAAAAAGTTTTCCTGTCAAACTGATCTACTTCCTGTTTGGTCCGTTCAAGAAGGTCCTTAGAATAACCTCTCTCAATAAGTCTGGCTGTTAGTTCTGCAGAAAATTTGGAATAAGTCTCATGGTTACTGCAGTTACGTTTAACCCTGATATATTGGGACTTGGGTATGGAATTTATTGTATGTCTGGGATGACAAGACCGGGCATTCAAAATAGTGTTTCCTGCACTAGATTTACGGAACAATTGTGTTTCTATAGTGGAGGTATGCAAATTAGCACATAATTCGATATCAAGAAATGAAATCGAAGATGTGTTTACCTCCATAGTGAATTTAAGATTCAACAAATTGTCCTGAAGATAAATTTGAAACTGTTCAAGAAGATCAATTGGGCCCTTCCAGATAAGAAGGATGTCGTCAATGTACCGACCATAATATTGAATGAATTGTCTGAAGGGGTTTCCATCTCCATAGACGTGGGACAGCTCCCACCAACCCATGTAAAGGTTGGCATAGGAGGGGGCAAATTTGGCCCCCATAGCCGTCCCACGCCTCTGGAGATAGAACTCCCCCTCAAACAAGAAAAAATTGTGTGTCAACAAATATTCCACAGAAGTCTTGATAAACAGTTTCAAATTTTCCTCATATTTTGAATAGGTATTCAAAAAAAATTCAATTGCTTGTATGCCCAGTTGATGTGGTATACAAGTATACAGTGAGCACACGTCAATGGTAACAAAAGTAAATTCTTTATGCCATTCAATAGTTTCAACCTGGCTAATAACATCTGACGTGTCCTTAATGTAACTTGTGAGGTTTAATACAAATGGTTGAAGATAACCGTCAATGAGTTCCGAAAGGGGTTCATTGAGGGATCCAATCCCTGCCACTATGGGTCTCCCTGGGGGGTTGGTGCCATGCTTATGGACCTTCGGCAAATAGTGAAAAATGGCCATGACCGGATGCTCAGTGTATAGAAAGTCAAAGTTAGATTGTTTAATAATTCCCTCATTTAATGCTGTAACCAATATGTTACGTAACTCAGATTTATAAAAGAAAATGGGATTAAATTTGAGCTTTTCATACACTGTAGTATCCAACAATTGTCTATACGCCTCAGTTAAATATGCCTGCCTGTCCAAAACAACAACCTTACCCCCTTTATCAGAGTTACGTATGACTAACTTAGAGTTAGCCTGTAGTTGCTTAATTGCAAAATGTTGTGCCTTAGACAAATTATCTTTATAGGGATTAAGAGCCCTACCAGACAATTTCTTTAACTCTAGTTCAACAGTTTTTTGGAAAACTTCAATGGCACTAGATCGTGCCTGGACAGGATAAAATTTAGATTTTCTCTTGAGCCTGGTGATGTCCTGTACATCACCAGATGCCAGAACATCAGAGAAATCCAAATTCTCTCTATCTAGTGCCAAAAGATCTAATGCTGAACATTCATCTGAAAAATCAAAACCAAATTTTCTTTGAACATGTTTTTCCCCCACTTCCATACTCTGACTAGTTGAGCCCAAAAAATGCTTTTTGAGGACAATAGATCTAACAAATCTATTTAAATCAACTATTGTGTCAAATAGTTTAAAGTGTGCCGTGGGGGAAAAACCAAGACCTAAGGATAATACCTCTATCTGTGGTTTAGTGAGTACTGTGGAGGAAAGGTTAATAACATTATCAGTGTCTAAGCATATTTCTGTGATGGATTGGCCTTCCTCCTCTGTGGGTATCGACGAGACTTCGGTGTTAATGTCTCTGAGTCTTGGTGTTGATCTGCGCGACCCTCCTCGGCCCCCTCTGCGTACTTTTTTCTGCGTACATAGGGCTTCTGTGGGCGCTGCCCGTTTTTTGGCTGTGAAAGAGTGGGTGTCACAACATCAGTGCCAAGGGAAAAGGATCCACTTGCTGCAGTAGACTCTTTTATTGAACTTGTGGTCTCAGGATCAGAAGAGTCATAATCATACTCCGTGTCTGTGTCTGCAAATCTTACTTGCTTATTATCTACATTTATATTTCTGGAGTTTCTCCTATACCGTCTCCTAGTATCTGACACGGTCCACTTGTAAACTTTGTTAAGTTCATAATCTTGCTTATCTCTGAATATCTTTTGTTTCTTAAAGTGCCAGAGATCTTTTTTAAAATCAGTAATCACTTTATTAAGTTTGTTGTCATATTTTGTAAATTCAGGGTTTTCACTAAGTGGGCGCAAAAATGATTGCAATTTTAGTTTTTCTGCAGTCAACTCCTGACGTAATGTCTTTTTAAATTCAATAATAAGATCAATTAGTGCCAGAGAACAGGTTGTCAAAACATGATTCCATTTTTCAATAAACACCTGATTGGTAACTTGGAAAGAAGGAAATTTCCTAATACGCAGCCCACGTGGTATACGCTTGGCTTTTTGGTACATCTGGAAACTCTTAATATCCAGTTCTATTCTGGTATCTCGTTTAAGCAAAGTATCCATCTTGAAAAACAGATTGTCCAAATTGGTATTAGCCTCCTGTTCCATAATATCAGTATTGAACAGATCCTCACTGTCACTTATTTCATCAGCAAACTGCTGTAAAACATATCCCCCTGCTGCCATACCGTATACTTCAATAACAGATGCCTAACACTGTGTAAATATCAATAATAAACTGTAAAAATCTTCAGGGTGTATCTACGGCTTATATCACATGCAGTCAATAATTATGCCTTGAAATCAAACTAGTGTCCGTGCAGCTTACCCTCCGATGCGGCGGAAAATCAACAATCAAAAGTTCCAGGAAGCGCTCAGACACTGCACTCGATGCGGCAAAAGGTTACCAGGAACCCTGCAGTGGCCTTCACGTAGAGAGTCACACCCCCTCCAATGCGTCGTAATGACGTCACTGCTTCACCCAACTGGTGCGAGGACAGGAACGTTCCACCTGCGCTCCAAATTCAATCAACTATGTTAGCAGTCAGCGCACCCAGGTAGGTAAAAGAATAGAAAAATAATATATGATCCGACTTGTTTATTGTAACAAATCACATTACATTACAAATGTTTAGGGCATCAAAAATAATACGGTTGGCAGCTCAGGTCAGATTAGGAAAAAAACAAACAAAAAGGTCAGACGCGTTTCTTAGTGCATCAAGCACATAATATGCATTAGCTCCTTAGTTCCTCAGTGACCATTAGTGTGTACCCATAATTCCTGAGTTTATATGCACAGGTAAACACCTCCTAAGTGATTGCCTAGCCAATTACATGTAAGCAAAACAGGGCAAATATGGAGAAACTGCACATATAGGAATAATTAGGTACACACTAGGGGGATTGTTAGAAATAACACGCTCAGTATACTGCAAACCCAAAAAGTCAAAAAAAGACTTAATATTAATATATATTAATATATATTATTTGATATCCATATATCCTCAGTGACCATTAGTGGGTACACACTAATGGTCACTGAGGAACTAAGGAGCTAATGCATATTATGTGCTTGATGCACTAAGAAACGCGTCTGACCTTTTTGTTTGTTTTTTTCCTAATCTGACCTGAGCTGCCAACCGTATTATTTTTGATGCCCTAAACATTTGTAATGTAATGTGATTTGTTACAATAAACAAGTCGGATCATATATTATTTTTCTATTCTTTTACCTACCTGGGTGCGCTGACTGCTAACATAGTTTATTTTAGGATTTATATTTATTTTACAGGCAACTTTGTATTTATTTTAACTAGGTACAATAGCTATTAAATAGTTAATAACTATTTAATAGCTACCTAGTTAAATAAGTAAAAAATTACCTGTAAAATAAATCCTAACCTAAGTTACAATTAAACCTAACACTACACTATCATTAAATAAATTAAATAAATTACCTACAATTAGCTAAATTAAAATACAATAAAATAAACTATTCTATAATACAAAAAACAAACACTAAATTACAAAAAATAAAAAGAATTACAAGAAGTTAAAACTAATTACACCTAATCTAAGCCCCCTAATAAAAAAGCCCCCCAAAATAAAAAATTCCCTACCCTATTCTAAACTTCCAAAGTAATCAGCTGTTTTACCAGCCCTTAAAAGGGCTTTTTGCGGGGCATTGCCCCAAAGTAATCAGTTCTTTTACCTGAAAATAAAAATACAATACCCCCCCAACATTACAAGATATAGTTAATCTGGAAGGGTATGATGATGGTAGACTTCGTTCGTAACTTTTTCATCTTTGATATTTTTCAATTATTTTGAATATCTTAATTTTTAATTTTTAATTTTTTAATTTTGTAATTTACAGGGAAGACATGTACGTCTGTACAGTATCGTGGCCATCCTCATATTTTAAGGCTGCTCATCAGTTGTGGCTATCCACTTATGGGTATCAGCTGATATTGAGTAGGTGGGAAAGGTCCTCCTTGTTATTTAATCCTTTTGGAAAAAGGCAGTCGAGGTTGAAAATCCATTTTGATTCCATAAAGCGTATTCTGTTTATATAGTCTCCGCCTCTCCAATCTTTTGTTACTTTCTCTATACCCATAAATGATAGGTCTTTTGTGTTTCCTTGATGTTTGGTCGTGAAATGGCGATAGAGTGCTGTATCCGTATTTCGTTTTTCAATGCAAAGTAGATGCTCCCGAATTCTATCCCTTAGGGCTCGGGAGGTCTGCCCTACATACTGCAGTCCGCAGGTGCATTGTAGCAGATAGATTACACCGCTGTCCCGACATCTGATCAGGTTACGGATCTTGTATTTTTCTCTCGTCTGGTGGCAACTGAAGATTGAGGATTTAATGCCGTGCCCACACGCTTTGCATGATGGACAGGGAAAGAAGCCGTTTATCTCTTTACCATAAACGTCCTTGACACCTGATGCTTTTTTCTTCTGGTCACTTCTAAGGGATGATGACATCATTGGCGAGATTCTTCCTTCTAAACCAAGATTCATTTATAGGAAGACGAAGAATTTAAAAAGTAAACTAGCTCCTAGTTTACAGAAGAAAAAAGCATCAGGTGTCAAGGACGTTTATGGTAAAGAGATAAACGGCTTCTTTCCCTGTCCATCATGCAAAGCGTGTGGGCACGGCATTAAATCCTCAATCTTCAGTTGCCACCAGACGAGAGAAAAATACAAGATCCGTAACCTGATCAGATGTCGGGACAGCGGTGTAATCTATCTGCTACAATGCACCTGCGGACTGCAGTATGTAGGGCAGACCTCCCGAGCCCTAAGGGATAGAATTCGGGAGCATCTACTTTGCATTGAAAAACTAAATACGGATACAGCACTCTATCGCCATTTCACGACCAAACATCAAGGAAACACAAAAGACCTATCATTTATGGGTATAGAGAAAGTAACAAAAGATTGGAGAGGCGGAGACTATATAAACAGAATACGCTTTATGGAATCAAAATGGATTTTCAACCTCGACTGCCTTTTTCCAAAAGGATTAAATAACAAGGAGGACCTTTCCCACCTACTCAATATCAGCTGATACCCATAAGTGGATAGCCACAACTGATGAGCAGCCTTAAAATATGAGGATGGCCACGATACTGTACAGACGTACATGTCTTCCCTGTAAATTACAAAATTAAAAAATAAAAAATTAAAAATTAAGATATTCAAAATAATTGAAAAATATCAAAGATGAAAAAGTTACGAACGAAGTCTACCATCATCATACCCTTCCAGATTAACTATATCATCCAAGGGCTGAACCACCTGATGAAAGTCTACCATTACTATACCCTTCTAGATTCACTGTATCATCCAAAGACTGAACCACCATCAAAAATGGAATAAAAGGCTGATATATCCTGCCAAATCCGAGAATCATCTCCATCTCGGTATCTCGGCTCCGATGTGTTATGGCTAGATACTGATAGCTCAGATTGAGCTTCAACTGCACCAACTTTTATTCATCATAGTGGGTATCAAGCACACTAAAATTAGTGGCTTTGAAAAACAGATTTGCATATGTCCATATGTAATTACCCCTAACCCTAAGTCTATAAACAGATTAGCATAAGTTCATAGGCTACTACCCCTAACCCTTTGTAAACTATCCTCTTCCTCGACAATTATTAATGCTCCCCTTCCACGGTGTCACCTAATTAGGTTATCTATGTTCATTATTTTAGTAAACACAGGCTCGAACATCAAATTCTGAGACCAAAAAGGAAAACAACAATATTTGACCGCCCAACTAAACTATCAGGGACACAATATACACTCTCATCCTATAGTATGTAAGGGATCCTATAGTATGTAAGGGATTCCTACTTCGAGGCCCATAGGACCAGAAGGCTAGAGGTAGCCCCCATTCTTGAGGGGACTAAAACACATTTTCCCACTCCTGGCTCATAATTAGATAAGTGTTACCCCTGGCGTAAACTGATTTTAAGTTACATAATGAGAAAGATGGGATCATGCGATACACTATGACTACATGACAAATTATGACTAAACTATCGCGTATTTTTACAACTACTGACACAGATCCTTCATAAAACATTTTTATCCTACTATTATGCAAGTCCGAAACTATGCAAATTACACGAACAGATAATGATAGCGGATGACCCCTTGGGCACAGCCATATTAGAAAGTCAATAGATCCAACACATCTGACGATTATTTTAGTTTTCCTAAACGTGATATACTTTCACTATCAGGAAGATACATATTCTCTCTCTATATCCTCTCTTTCGTAAAATTTTTATCACGATATTATGAGATGTATTGGCCTGATTTTTCCTAAATAATTGAGAAGGCATTTTTTGCCTAATTTTGAGGGACCTCGGATAACAAAAAAGTCCTAAATTGAGTGACTCGATTGTTTTAAAGATAATATAGGCATAATGCAAAATGTAGTACTAATCTCTTCACTCATTGGTAATATAAGGTAACTACTTAACTTTTTGACTTTCCAACGATAGACTATATAGGTCATTATATTATCCAGTTTACCCTAGTAATTCCTAGTAAGGACTTAACCCCATGTTTGTTATACACCAAAAGATCCTCTAACGAGACTGCAATGAATAGGGCTACGGGTGACGTCATGACCAATTGGGTAAGCAGATCGTGATTGTAAGGAATATTTATATAAACAAAATTCCATAATAAATAACTCAATTCGAAACCATTGGTAATAATGAAATATGGGAAGCACAAATTAGGTCAACCTATAATAGATAAACAAATACAATACACTGCAAACTATGACAGTTTCACGCCAACCGGAAGTGACGTCACTGCCCGAACGGAGGCTAAGCTGTACAGAGTCGGCATACACTACCCAATAACGGATTACTTTTAATATTGGGAGAACATGACAGAAAAGGCTTTGAGTATAATGTATAAGAGAACGCCATTTGAATAGTTTAGTATCCCATTCGGATACCTTAACGCAATACACAACCGGAAGTGGGGAAACCTACATCCGGGTTCTGATAGCCTGAATACTATAAAAGACCACCAGTTAGTACAGAAAAACCAGTCTTGAAAAAGGCCTATATGAGGCCGAAACGCGTAGACCAGTACTGGTGAGTTTGATTTCGATCTTAGCTGATTGTTTTTATTTTTCTGCACATTGCTGTCTTTTTGTTTTTTTCACAGGTTTGTTTTTGCCAAGCATTTGGGAATTTGGATGCATGATTTTTTGATTTTTTGTTTTTTGCACTTGGGTTTGAGACCGTGGTCTCAATTGTTTATCATGCTGCAATAAGAGTTCCTTATTTTTGTTTCTAACTTGGATACAACACCACAATCGATGTTTTGACACTGAAACAGGTTTTTTCACTTTGCTGACAGACTAACATTCACTAATTAATCTTCTACACTTGAAAGTTTCTTCGCATCCATTTTCTTTTTCCCTTCTACTTTTTCCACTTATCTTCACATCTGGACGTTTTTTAGGAGCACCGGAAGTCACAAATATCAACATTTTTTGAATATCAACATTTTTCTTTTTTTTGGACACTTTTGAATTATCTGAATATCATCTATCACCCTCTGTTTTTGTATCACGTTTGGATATTTATCATTTATTATTTGGATATTACTTGTGGTCTTATCGTACTTTCTTGGATCAGACCAATTCACCTGATTGTTTTTTATATAAAGACTCCATTAGCCAGTGCTTAAATTTGCAACATTTGTTTCTACTATATTTAACTATGTATTAATGTTGATTGTTTTATGTTAAATATTTTTCGCTGTACCATGGATCCATGAGATATATTTTTTATTATTTTTTATTGTATTTTAATTGTTTTTAATAAATTTCTGTATTTTAACCAATTGTAGTACACCTAGCCTCCGTTAGTTGGCGCCCGGGACCCCTCCCACACTTGCAGTTTTTCTAGGTGCTTGCTAGGTATCACCTCTCCCAGGCCAATAGGTGTTTGCTGGCGCTTTGAGTACACCCACCACTCAATACTATTTATTATAGTGTTTGCGAGGCGGGAGTGCGGCGGTTTAGGGGTTAATACATTTATTATAGTGGCAGCGAGGTCCGGTCGGCAGATTAGGGGTTAATAAGTGTAGTTAGGTAGCGGTGATGTTGGGGGGCAGATTAGGGGTTAATAAATATAATATAGGGTTGGCGGTGTTAGGGGCAGCAGATTAGGGGTTCATAGGGATAATGTAGGTTGCGGTGGTGTCCAGAGCGGCAGATTAGGGGTTAATAATATAATGCAGGTGTCAGCGATAGCGGGAGCGTCAGATTATTGGTTAATAAGTGTAAGGTTAGGGGTGTTTAGACTTGGGGTTCATGTTAGGGTGTTAGGTGCAGACTTAGAGAGTGTTTCCCCATAGGAAACAATGGGGCTGCGTTAGGAGCTGAACGCTGCTTTTTTGCAGGTGTTAGGTTTTTTTTCAGCCCAAAATGCCCCATTGTTTCCTATGGGGATATCGTGCACGAGCACGTTTTTCCAGCTTACCGCTACCGTAAGCAACGCTGGTATTGAGGGTTGAAGTGGAGCTAAATTAGGCTCAACGCACCCTTTTTTGAGCCTAACGCAGCCCCTCAGACAACTCTAAATACCAGCGTTGTTGGAAGGGTGCGTTGGGAAAAAAAGCAGCGTTAGCTACGCGGGTCTTTACTGACAAAACTCTAAATCTAGGCGTTTATTTCCTATGCATACAGCTAAAACAAACATTTATCTTTCTAGCATTCATTTTGCTATATAATTGCAATGCTTACTAGCCTGACCATATATGTGTAATGCAATCACTAAATCTGCTTAATGAAATACAAACAACTGGCTGCATTATGACAAGGCACAGCTATAAAGCACATTATCTTCTTCTCCAAACCACTGGCGGTAGTTAACAGTTACAGTGGAAATTCAGCAGTTCCTAGGTGTAGCCAGGAAAACTTGGAGCAGCTCAGTTTCAGCTTAGAGAGCTATGGCTTCATCAGCATAAGCTTTTGATCCTAGCAGCACAAATCTGCTAATGCTGCTTATGTTAAAACAGCTAGCATATAAATAAATTGCAACTGAGCTTGTGAATTCACACAGAAAGGGAAAAATGCCAACCAATAGTTTTGTAAGACATTTGATGTTTGCAATAACGCATAGAAACACATTTCAACACATTTTTATGGCCTTAGTCAGCTGTTGGTGTTTCATGTTGTTGTAATAGCGATATTTTTATTGTTTCGTTATTGTATTATTGTCGTTTATTTATTTAAAAATGTATCTATTTTGGCATTGTATGTATGTTTTATGGAAATATATTTATGCACTTCATGCTTTCAGTAAAAAATGTTATGAAAAAAACATCAACTTCAATAATACAGATAATTTACATGAGGCAGGCTTCCAAGTCAGCTTTTGTCTGTGTTTGTGAATCCTTTTTTGTACAGAATGCTATGATGTAACTACAGAATGTACTCAGGCGAGAAAATGCTTATGATGAGGCTTCGAGGAATGAAATATATTGTTACAAATTCAGTACCATGGACAGAGCTCAGTGAGATGCAGTAACTACAGAGAACAGCATTTAAAGAAATATAAAAATGAAACTATATGTTAACACAAAGAGCCCCATAATAAAGCTTGCAGCCAAATGAAAGCAGTCTTTAAAGGGGCATTGACACCTAAAAATTGTGCTTTGTCCTGCATTCCCTAGAGAGGACAACAAGCAAAACCTATAACCTAGGTATTCAAAAATACTGCAAATTGCCTAAAACACCTACAGGTTACATAATTTGCATTTTGTCCTCCCAGGAACCATGGGACAAGCACAATTTTTCACACAAAACTAGGGGTGTTTAATGCCCTTTTAAAGGATGCCGGATACAATGCCCATTATTTTCTATGGGACTGAGACCAAATCTCACAGTCACATTTACATTAACAGTCCCTATTGTTTTTTTATTCTCAAAGACATTTTAAAGGCTCAACAAGAACTATAAGTTCTAGTCTCATGGATCCCCCATTTAGTCCTGAGAGTTCATTCAAATAATTAAATATGTAACCTAGGGGCCAATGAAGGAACAAAGCATATAGCTCATTCCATCATTTAGGGCTTTTAATTATTGGTATTGCCCTTTATGCTAGGTAGCTTTGAGTCTACCATATCTTATTCTGAACTCAAAAACTGTATGTCATCTGCTGGGAATCTAATGCATGGGGAATTGAAGATAATCAAAGTAAGTTAGAAACAGCAATTTAAATAATAACAAATCTGTCTGTCTCTGAACAGAATAACAGTATGTAAAACCACAATATTTAGCTTGTCATTTGAGGGCCTATACTGGATTTTTGTAAACTAGAAGATCAGTAAACAAATATTAGAAATTATATTAATTAAAGAAAAATATAAATGTCTAAATAAGGGCACCATGCTACAGTGTAATCTTAAAGGGACAGTCTTCACCATAATTTGTATTGTTTTAAAAGATAGATAATCCCTTTATTACCCATTTCCCAGTTTTGCATAACCAACACAGTTATATTAATATACTTTTAACCTCTGTGATTATCTTGTATCTAAGCCTCTGCAAACTGCCCCTTTTTTCAGTTCTTTTGACAGACTTGCAGTCTAGCCAATCAGTGCCTGCTCCCAGATAACTTCTCGTGCACGAGCACAGTGTTATCTATATGAAATATGTGAACTAACACCCTCTAGTGGTGAAAAACTGTTAAAATGCAATCTGAAAGAGGTGGACTTCAAGGTCTAAGAAATTAGCATATGAACCTCCTAGGTTAAGCTTTCAACTAAGAATACCAAGAGAACAAAGCAAAATTGGTGATAAAAGTAAATTGGAAAATTGTTTAAAATTACATGCTCTATCTGAATCATGAAAGTTTATTTTGGCCTAGACTGTCCCTTTAACTTTATCTGCATAAGGTTAATGTGTTTATGAGCACATTGCACAATGCAAATGGTTAAAGGCAGAGGTTCAGTGTTGGATTTTAAGAATAATGCTTCATGACATGACACATCCATGTGCTTTCTGCACATGTTTGGGATGCCATCCAATGAAAATGAAGCAATAAACCCATATCATTTCAATATCAAACATTATGCAGTTTAGTTTAGGAAAGGGTTAGGGTCAGTTAAAACACACTTTGAGCGCCCCATTGTGGAAACTGGTCCTTAGGTTGAAACTACCATAATATTAAATGTTTGAGACATTTAGAAATATTGTCTTCTCATATTTTAAATATGCCCTTAGAATGCCTGATAAAAATGAAAGCTTTTATTTTGCTTATAGGTTGTTAACATTCATAATATCCATCTAAAACGTTTTATATTTTTTTTTAATATACACATTGGGGGCCAGATTACAATTGTTGGTCTTTTT
Source organism: Bombina bombina (assembly GCF_027579735.1). NCBI lineage: Eukaryota > Metazoa > Chordata > Amphibia > Anura > Bombinatoridae > Bombina > Bombina bombina. The sequence continues at coordinate 613,156,172 of NC_069501.1, read as the reverse complement.
TCTCTGCTCACGCACTAACTGCGCTCAAATAAAAAAAAAATTGTGCAGCCAGTTTAGCGCATATATAACAAGTTAAAAATTTTGCGCTTGAGCGTAAGACTTAAGTGCAATAACTTCAGGACTTCGGATATCGCTACTGCACTAACTTCCTCTCCCCTTAGATTTGGCACTCTACAAACTAGTTAGTTATCACTCACAAACTAACCTGACACTGCGCTTGATCAACTGAGCTAAAGCCTAAGGTACGTTAGGAATACTTTACATTCCTATGTTCTTCACATTGAAGATTTTTTTCTTTTTCTTTTTAAATAAACATTTATAGACCACAATGTAAATATACTGTACATATTATTTATGTGTTAGTATGTGTATATTTAAAAATGCTACCCATTGCTGCGCTACTCATCCCCGCGCTTCGCGAGGTTCTGAAGAACCTATGGAAGCATGCTCTTGTGAGCGCAATGCTTCCTAGCAATGTGAACATGAGTTATGTGTTCAGCTTCTGATAAAAGGTTAATCAAAGAGGAAAAACTGCTCTTCTAGCCTCACAAAAGGATTCAGACGGATCAGCCAATCAGCACTTACTACTTACTTGTTCAATCCTTTAACAAAAGTTAAACATATAGAACAGGGACATTTTTTCCTGTGGGCGCTGTCCTTGTTAGCCAGTGAGCAGTAGAGTCCCAGGAATCAGTTGTACATAATCATATACTTCCTTTCTACACCAAAAATTTAAATATATTTAACTTTTGCTCTTTAATGCACTTGCTTGGTTAAAACATGGCAGAACCATTTTGACATAATACTTAAAGGGACATGGTGCTCAAAAATGTGTCTATGTAGCATCTAAAGAGAATGTTTCAGAATTACAGAGGTTTTTGTTTTTTTTAAACAGATGTTCATGTGGTGAATAAACTTTTTTTTTTCTGTGGGAGTTGTCCTTGTTAGCCAGTCAGCAGAAGAGTCCCAGGAATCAGTTGTACATATTTTGTTTTACACAAAAAATGTAAATATATTTAACTGCTGCTCTTTTTATGTACCTAATAGAATATCATGCCCCTTTAACTTGAAAATTAGTGTAGGCACTCATGGTAAATAAGAGTCATATTTGTAATTACTCTATTTACTTATTTTTTCAGTGATACAAGATCTGTAAAGCAAAATATTTTCCAATTTCCTTTAAATCCTTCAAGAGCTGCAGAGCATGACCTCTTAGAAATATGCGTCTCTCCCACTGCTTTGTTCAATCCCTTAACATATGTGTCAGAGTCTGCAATATGCCCTTCCTTCTCTTCTCAAGCTAAGCATATTAGTCTAGTGTTTTATACAGTATGCAGTGTTTTCCAAAGCTCGCTAGTATATATAGAAGTTTACAGCACGCAAGGAGAGAGAGTAAAATCCCTGTATATGTATTGTGCTATCTCATGGATCTAAAGAACCTGTTTTATCTAAACACAAACCCGCTAATCTCTAAAAGATAGAAACATTTTTTTTCTATGCAACAGTAACATGAATTCCAGAAGTGAATGTCCCTTTCTCTTCCTAACAATAAGCGTATTTCACTTAATACAATACAAAGACATTCTGTGGTTTGTGCAACAGGATGGTTATTTGATAATTGCATGGCCGGACATTACAGGATAATCAGCCAGACCTGGATCCCTTGCTAATTAACATTATATAGCTCATTTCCCAGGACAGACAAAAAAACAATAAGCTCACAGAATGTTGTCTAATGAGGGCAGGGTCAGTGAACATGGGTAGCAGGCTTTAACTGTATACTAGTCCCAAAGGATATAAGCCTAGACAACATTAATGGCAGATGTGTCAGGATCGCTTAATCAGCCAGAAGAATCTTCATATGTAATTTACCATGCAACATATCTCTTCACAGTAAGAATGACAGGACATAAAGCTAAGGATCTATCAATCTATCCATCTATCTATCTATCTATCTATCTATCTATCTATCTATCATCTATCTATCATATTTCTAACTTTATCTATCTATCTATCATCTATTTATTATCTAGCTATCCATCTATCTCTCTCGTATACTTGTGAGTCTTTCATATTTAGCACATTAAGCCAATTACAATAGTTATATACTTATACTGTAGCATAAGCCAAAATGTGTGGAAACCAGTGTCTGGTATTTTAGAATGGAATTACTGTTTGTAACTGTATCAGCAGATAAATAATGGTATACTGACTTGATGAAAAATAACAAATCACTGCTCTACATAACTTGTATGTTTTTGTTCAAAATTGACTTGTCTATTATGATGCAGCTGATATGGTAGTGGAATTGGGGGAGTATCCAGAGAGTCTGCCCAGTGCCCTGTTAGGATTCGGAACACTAGCTCTGAAACCAGATTTCTCTAAGCTATTCAGGAGCCAATGCACCATTTAGTTTGATGCTAAAGCCCTGGATCCCTGTCAATGGTACAGCATTTAAAGGACCAGTAAATACAGTAGATTTTCTTTATCAACAAATGCATTATACAAAGACAATGCAATAGCACTTAGGGGCCGAATTATCAAGCTCCGAATGGAGCTTGATGCCTCTGTTTCCACGCGAGTCTTCAGGCTCACAGAAACAGAAGTTATGAAGCAGCGGTCTAAAGACCGCTGCTCCATAACTGGTCCACCTGCTCTGAGGCTGCGGACATCAATCCGCCCAATCCTATTCGATTGGGCTGATTGACACCCCCTGCTAGCCGCCGGTTGGCCACAAATCTGCAGGGGGTGGCATTACACAAGCAGTTCACAAGAACTGCTTTTGCAATGATAAATGCCGACAGCTAATGCTGTCAGCATTTATCGATGTGCGGTGGACATGATACGCTACATCGTATCATGTCCACTCGCACTATAATAAATCGGCCCCTTAGTCTGAACTTCAAATGAGTAGTACATTTTTTTTCTGCTAAATTTCAAAGTTATGTATATTTCCACTCCCCCTGCACCATGTGACAGCCATTAGCCAATCACAAATGCATTTACGTTTAGTCTGTGAATTCTTGCACATGCTCAGTAGGAGCTGCTGACTCACACATTTTGTTAATGGAAGTAAATGTGAAACTTGTTTAAAATTGCTGTTCTATCAAAATCATGAAAGTTTAATATGACCTGAGTGTCCCTTTAACTTGCTTGCTATTTTTGATCGATGCAATATCTGGTAATCCTCCTTTATCAGTGATTTTTATGTTGTTAAAATCTTGCTTTGGCCATTACTTATATACAGTTTGACAACACAGGGTTTCTGCCTGTAATGTGAAGAGCAGATATTACTATTAGTCTGCCTTCTGCTCAATAAAGATTTGTTAGCACCTTTATTGGCTGCTGAAACCTGTTGACTGCTGACACTGCCTGACTTAACTCTTACATGTTGCTAAAACAATTAGAGGCTCTAAGATTTCAGAAAATTAAAAACACAATCTGATTTCTTGATTGTGATATGTAATTTGTCTTTATGTCAAGGCCACTTTGTCTGTGACTGATCCACATTGTGATATATTATTTGCGGATATAACAGTTCACGATGACCAAAGGAAACATTTTGTATGAAAAACATTGGGGTTAACATTTGTATGTTGTGATATTACAGAGCTGCTGCATGGAATCTGCTTTGTTTTAATAGTTTAAAATTCAGTCAGAGCAATTTTAACTAGACATAAAAATAAAGATGAATGGACCTGTCCACTCTTCTTTGCAGCGAGAGGGTAGTGGACACTGTTCATTCATTGCCCACAGCTATGATTGTACAAGAAAATTCTTCTGCGGTGCCAGACCCTGCTCTTGTGCGACATGTCAATCACCCATTTTAGATGTAAGAAAGTTATTATTTTCTTCTGATTTTAAAGCAATTTAAGATTTTGTGGACCAATATAAGTAATGTGGGTCCTCTTCCTACTGTGCCTAATATAAGTTGGCACTGACTGCTACCAGCAATATTTTAACATTTTAACTAAATTTCAAATATCAATTTTTTATTTTTTTTTAATAATTTTTATTGAGGGTACAACAGTTACAAAAACAAAATTCAGTTTGCTCAATTAAACATATGACACATGTTAAATGATAAAACAAATACCAGAGACAGAAAGATACGCAAGATCATATATAGAGCTATATCTCTTGTTATGACAATCTCATACAATTCCCAAGTTGAAAGATAAATCAGATGTATAATAGTTGGGGAGCAAACCTAAAAACACCCTCTTTTTCCTCGGAAATAGCTGGGGCCACTTTAGGGTCCCAATGGATTTGATGCACTAATCAGAGAGTTTTTGGGTAGCACAGGCCACTTTTAGGCCTGCACTTAGCATTCTCCTTCGTATGCCTGCTAGGACCATGGGTAGGTCTGGAAAACTATTACAAAAATTGAAGGAGGGCATAGAAATAAACATGACAAAGACTAATAAGATTTAATATAATAATAACCAACACAGTGTCATAAAAAACAAAACTGCAAGATCTGCTTCTCAGATAAGCCTGTGGGCTAATATGTTTAGGGTTATAACTGCTAACATTATTATAGCTGACACGAGTTCAGAGAGACTAGAATTATAGAGGCTGTGATTTCAGAAGATTCAAAAGCTAATATGATATAAAGATATAAAGAACTACAAGGATTACCGGACTTAGAGGTCGCCTAAGGACAGTTAAATGGGTATATCAAACTGGGCAAGCTCTATAAGAACTGCAGCATCTAATAGTTGTAAGCTGAGCTTAGGGCTGTAAATTCTGGCAAGCCTGAATAAAAATTGAGTGACACATTGTTTTCCTTCACATCAGGGGATATAGATATAGACATCTTAAACCCCCTATATACTTTATATAAAGAAATTACAAAAGTTTGGGGATAATGTCTCAAAACTTGGCAATGAAGTGAATATCTCACCCAGGAGCAACTATATATGCCAGGGTTATAATTTATTAGCAACTCCATTTGGTTTCATTAAGGCTTCGTCTAGTCATCTGTACCAACCAGGTCTACTAACAGGATCTTAGTCTCTATAGTACATGAGAAAAACATATGTTGGCCGCAACTGAAACCTATAAACCTGAAACCCAATCCCAGTAGTTCTAACACTTACAATAGACATACATGTGAGCTAGCAGTCGTACCAAAATTATAGGAATAAACGATCTGCAAACAGTTAGACACATAAGAATAGTCATGAGGAATCTTTCATTGTTAAGGTCCGGAGAGACATTTTTACATTAATATAAGGACAAACTATAACAGAGGCTCTACGAACTGGGCAGAGACTACAGAACTCTGCCAAGAAAGAGAGTGTGGAGGATAAGCTATCTATCCCTTACCACACAATTGGAAGGGGGGGTGGTGGATAAAAAGCTCGTAATGAAGTCCCCCTTGTCAAACAAAACACTTAACCTAACCTACATATGTTGTATATACTCTCCTCATTGAAATAGTATTCAGTATCTAGAGGGGATTGCAGTAGTGTTAAGGGAACAATCTCATTGCAAGATGTATATGGCAAGGAGTACCAAGAATTTGTATGATATAATTGCTGTTGGTAACCTTTAGCAAGTAAGGACTCTAAAGATGCCAAGATTAGTATATGTCTGTTTATATAACCTAAACTAGTTATACTGATTGATTCTTGTGAAGACCTAGAACATTCTCTAAACAGGAAGCCTAACTCTAATAGTGAACAGAAACCATACTGGTGAACTCCTTGTGTCACAGACAACATATATAATGAGTCCAAATAACAAAGAAGCAGCAACCGGGGAAACAAAAAATCCAGTAATCAGATAATCCAAAAAATTATCCACGGACAAAAGCAAAAATATTCACTCATTTAATAGCACCAAAAATAGCACAAAATGCAAAGTGCAATGTACAAACCAACAACAAAAGATTGGTCAAACATGTTTCGTAGGGAATTTACATATAACTTTCTCAATGACCATCATATGGCAACAAACTAAGTGCACCTATATATATATTGCTCTAAAACCCTCCCCCTTACATGGAACTCCAATCAAAAGACTGCTAGGAATAATGCAACACCTGTTGTGTAATAAGCAATTCATGAAAAGGGAAATGGGAAAATAAAAATAAATAAATATAAAAGTAAAAAGTTAACAGATAATAATAATTCATATACCAAATATTTAAATAATATATACGAGTAATATATAATAATGTTAGATAGTCAATACTGCTAATTTATCATTTCAGCTGAAAATACTGTTTAACACATAATTTTAAACAGATAATTTATTTTACAAGAATAGTTTAAAATCCCATTCTGAATTTAATCCTTTTGGCATCCTAGTGTCCAAATGGAATATCCAAAAGACTTCTCGCTGTCTTAGGACTTCCTCTCTATCTCCCCCCCTGGGGTGTCTTGGAATAATTTGGATGCAATGAAATGCCAAAAGGGAACTGTCTCCATTATGTTCCTTTTTAAAGTGTACAGAGATGGGAGTAGTGGATTCAGGATCCTCTATAGCCCTAAAGTGCTCCAAAAAACGATCCTTGAGGGCACGTGTAGTTAAACCTACATACTGCTTACAGCACCCCCTGCAGGTCAAAAGATATATTGCAAAACACGAATTACATGTAGTGTACTGATGTATTTTATATGTTTTTCCTGTTACCTCAGAAATAAATTCTTTACCAAAAATTCCATATGATCAGGACTTGCATCTAGTACTACTACACTTAAAGAAACCTGGTTTCAGAGACAACCAGTTTGATTTTTTACATACAGGTAACCAAAATTGAAAGTGAATCTCTGACAATACCACATATCTTATGGTATTCACTGCTGTAAGTAGCGGTCTATTCTTAAAGTTTTTTGTCTTCACTCTGGGGGTAAATAAAGTGCTCCTCTCCAAACAGTCAACCTGCTTCTTAATATCATTCAATGATTCCCGTTTGTACCCTCTCTCATTGAACCGATTTGTAAGATCACTTGCATGCTGTTCATACTTTGTGGGGTCAGTACAATTACGCTTTACCCGTATATATTGACTTTTAGGGATAGCATCTATTGTATGCATATAATGAAACCAAAAGAACAGAAATACATCAATCGATCAAAACTATAACTGTATAACATTCCTCATTTTGTCATCTTACCTTTTCCATGTAGAGGGAAAGGAAGCAGCAGGAAAACAGATTTAAATTGCTCTAGTTTCAGTTAACTAGAATATAAATACTAAAGTCAACTTTAGAGTTCGGCTGAAAGCCAGAGGACCTTAATCCTTAAAGAGGTCAGGCTCAGTTCAACAGGGACTTCCAAAAGTTATCTAGATTCAGCTGAAAGGCATCTCATGGGTTAGGTTCCTGTCGATTTGGGTTCCAGTCTGGGGCCCCATCCCTCAATGCATTGTTGGCTTGTGGGTGTTGGTGGGTCCTCCATATCCCCTGGTCGCATTTGCCACTTCCTCAGTAGTTTCTGGCCTTATCTAGGGGAAAGGGCTGTATGTTGAGTTCCATCTTTAGTGATGATCAGCTTCGTGGGAAAGCCCCAACAGTACCGAATATGATGAGATCGCAAGGAGCTGGTGACTTCAGCAGATAGGTCAGGGAACAACTTAACATCCTTAAATTGACCCGAGAGGGTGGGCTGTTGCAGCAGAGTCCTCAGTAGCTTCTCCTTATAGGAGAAGTAATGTAGGCCCGCTATAGTGTCTCTAGGCTTGTCCATAGAAAGATTCTTTGGTTTGGCCACCCTGTGAATGCAATCAATTCTGCTTTCCTCCCCTCCTGAGGGTCCCAGGATGGCTTGAAACAATGATTGCGCAAACTTTTCCAAATCTTGGGGATTTATTGACTCAGGGACACCTCTTATTCTTACATTGTTCCGCCGTGAGCGGTCCTCCAAGTCAGTCAATTTGGCTTCCAAGGAGGATACTTGGTCAGCGAGGTTTTGGTTATAGCTCACCCAATTGGTGTGGTCCACCAGATTGTCCTCCTGCTTCCGCTCAATAATATCTGTGCGCTCATTGACAGTAGAGATGTCAAAAGACTTTTCAAGCTTGTCGAATCTTTTTGCAAAAGACTGGCTCTGTCTATCTAACAGCTGCTTCATGAAGTCGGCGGTGAGCACATCACATTGTGCTATGATAGAGGGAGAGTGTCTAGAGCTGGGCCTGTCTTCCAACAGGTCAGGGGAGAGGGATATCTCATCATCAGACAGACCAGGGTTAAGGTTACTGAGTGGCTGAAAATGGTCACGGACACTGCTTTTGGTAGATACATTAGGCTTTTGCTTCCTCTTTGCCTGCTGTGACATTATGATATCTATATAGTGTATTCAGGGAGTGGTTCCTGTTCACCAAAAGGCATGTAGAAAAAAGTAGGGAGGGGAGCCATGGTCTTTTTAGGACATCATAGTGCATTTAAGCATACCTCTGCAAAAATTGGTAAAAGTGTCCAAAACAGTCTTTGACAAATCTGGAAGAGTGTAAGTGGGGGGGGGGGGGGGGGAGTATGAGATGCTTGTCTCTACTTAAAGTCACAAGTAATCTTGAAGGTGGACTTCAGCAATTTCTTTGTAAGAGCTTCTGGTTGAGGTTCGCAGCACCTCGCCCAGGGCTTATGTCACCACTGGACCAAGATGGGAAAAGGGAAGTGGGTATGACTTGCTGGTATCAGATCAGCAGGAAATGGAAGGGAGAAGCACTAGACAAACCTCAGATGGTCCCCAAAGAGTCCAGTCCTCAGCAACAAATCATTCCAGTCCTCACCCCAGTTTATTAAAAGGTGGTTGGCAGGATAACTGACATACAGTTCAAATGGCAAGGGGACATACAGATCAAGGCTTAGTGTCCGATTCCCCCCCAAGCTTCAACCTTCCTTCTGTAGTTTGTAGGAGCAAGAACTTAAATGATGAGGAAGGGAAATACAGCAACTCTGGAACTCCTAAAGTGTGCAGCCCAACACCTCCCCTCAGTATCAACTCAACAAGTAATGTCCAGTCCCAAGGCACAAGTCAGCCAGCCACTGATGCACATTTGACCTTCTGCTGCAAATATTTCAACCACCCAGGCTGTCCCCTGCCGTCAGACTTCTTATATGGTTTCCCTGAGTGGCTATTTAATCCAGATGCAGGGGCGCAATGCTTTGTTAGTTAAAATGGAGTTTTGCGCCAAATCTAAGGAACATAGCTGCGTGGCTAAAACTTTGTCCCCAATTCAGCCTGGTCCCCGTCACCCATTGAATGGGGGAGATCTGTTTTCAGGGTAGAGTGTGACAGGTGGTAGTAGATACACACTTTGCTTACCCCCTCAGGCTCGTTTTGTCACCATCTCCTCCACCAAGCTGGATCCAGCTGCAGCATCAACCATTCACGCCCGGGAGGTCCTACAACAGCTCCGGAGCGGAGCCCCGTCCCTCCGGAGTGCAGGCTGAACAGCAAACTTGTCGGCAGCGATCCGTTCATGTTGCACAATCACCGCCACTGTCTGAACACCAGACCTCCGACACCTACTTTACACTTTGCTCCCTCTGGGCATGCTACACAGGTGACGCTCCTGCTATTTGTAGACTAGCAGGGTGTTGTCGCTAACTTGGAGTCAATTTAGAATAAGTTTAGGCTGGTACACTAATGATTATATTAACTTGGGCCTAGGAGCTTTCTAGACTCAAGGCTGCTTCACTTGACCGTTAGCTCCGCCCCCTAAAAAAAATATCAATTTTAGGTTTGATCCCCCACAAAAACATTTGTATACTCAAGCCATGGGGCTCTGCAAGACTGAGTAGAAAAAGCAGACGACTTAGCAAAAGTGTACATTTTCCAAGGAAGCACTGAAAATAAAGCTATTATAAATGGTACAAGACCCACATGTAACAGTAATTGTTTGCTTCAAAACAACCTAAAAAATGGCTTACTTTGGCTTTGTTATTGATAGGATCCTTTAAGGAAGAAAATGCATATCAAAACATCATTAGGAATACGGTTTTTGCCCAGACCAAGATACTTTTTCATATATGAAGCTCAGTAGTACTACTTTAAACACCCTTTTATCTTGCCCATACAGAATACAGAACAATAACACTTGTGTCTAATTCCGTAATAAGGAGATTATGAAGAGGAAGCTGTGGAAGAAGTGTTGTTTTTATTTTGAAATTAGGCTTGAAATTAATTTTGAGAGTTAAACAAATGTCATGCAGAGGATCATGATAGAGATGTGGGGGCCACTGAAGTCCTATCATTATGAGAGTCTCTATTTCCACGTAAAAAAGCCTGCTGAACAGGAAACTGGGGTTTTAGAAAAACTTAAAGGGACAGTGTACACCAGTTTTCATCTAACTACATGTAACAGGCACTACTATAAAGAAGAATATGCACAGATACTGATCTAAAAATTATTGATTCCTAGAGGGATATTTATCAAGCCGTCAACTATGCTGCATTCGCCAATACGCTCGCCTAACATCGCGGCCACAGACCTGAATAAGCTCTCCTTATTTATCAAAAAAGCTGTCAAAAAGCCACACACCAAGTACGGGCGATGAGCAGCGGACTGTTGTTAACTAGCAGTCATCAATCTCGCTGCTATTCGGCTTTTTCCCAACTTTATTTATACCCTGTCACTAAACACCGCCACTATACTAAAATGTTTAACCCCTATCCCGCTGCTCCCAGAGCCCTCCGCAACTAAATAAAGTTATTAACCCCCATCCCGCTGCTCCCGGAGCCCACCGCAACTAAATAAAGGTATTAACCCCTATCCCGCTGCTCCCGGAGCCCACCGCAACTAAATAAAGGTATTAACCCCTATCCCGCTGCTCCCGGAGCCCACCGCAACTCTAATAAAGTTATTAACCCCTATCCCGCTGCTCCCAGAGCCCTCCGCAACTAAATAAAGTTATTAACCCCCATCCCGCTGCTCCCGGAGCCCACCGCAACTAAATAAAGGTATTAACCCCTATCCCGCTGCTCCCGGAGCCCACCGCAACTAAATAAAGGTATTAACCCCTATCCCGCTGCTCCCGGAGCCCACCACAACTAAATAAAGTTATTAACCCCTATCCCGCCGCTCCCGGAGCCCTCCGCAACTAAATAAATGTATTAACCCCTAAAACCCTGGCCTCCCTCATCACTACCACTTACTAAACCTATTAACCCCTAAACAGCCAGCCCCCCACATCGCCATAAACTAAATTAAGCTATTAACCCCTAAACTTAACAACCCGCTAACTTTACATTAAATATGAACTCATCCCTATCTTATAATAAATTTAAACTTACCTTTAGAATTAAAATAAACTATATTAAACTAATAATTAGCCTACCCTAACTATTATACTAAAATTACATTAAACTAACAATTAAATTAACTATATTAAATATTTAAAAACCTAATCCTACTCAAATTACATAAATCTACTATTAAAAATGACTAAGTTACAAAAAAAATAACAACTAAGTTACACAAAATAAAAAACACTGTTACACAAAATAAAAAACACTAAGTTACAAAAATAAATAAACACTAAATTACACAAAATAAAAAACAATTTATCAAATATTTAAACTAATTACACCTAATCTAAGAGCCCTATGAAAATAAAAAAGCCCCCCAAAATAAATAAAAAAACCCTAGCCTACAATAAACTACCAATGGCCCTTTAAAGGGCCTTTTGCGGGGCATTGCCCCCAAAAAATCAGCTCTTTTACCTGTAAATAAAAATACAAATACCTCCCAACAGTAAAACCCACCACCCACACAATCAAACCCCCCAAATAAAAACCTATCTAAAAAACCTAAGCTCCCCATTGCCCTGAAAAGGGCATTTGGATGGGCATTGCCCTTAAAAGGTCATTTAGCTCTTTTTCAGCCCAAACCCCTAATCTAAAATTAAAACCCACCCAATAAACCCTTAAAAAAAAACCTAACACTAACCCCCGAAGATCCACTTACAGTTTTCGAAGACCGGACATCCATCCACGAAGCGGTAGAAGTCCTCAGCAAGCTTGCAGTAGCAATTAGCGCTCAGAAAATTCACCAGGGATCAGATCTCTGGTTAATTTTCTAAAAGTGCCTCAAATGCCCTCAAAATAAAGGGTCTTATAGTTTTTTATGAAAAAATAAATAAACCTAACACTAACCCCCGAAGATCCACTTACAGTTTTCGAAGACCGGACATCCATCCATGAAGCGGCAGAAGTCCTCAGCAAGCTTGCAGTAGCAATTAGCGCTCAGAAAATTCACCAGGGATCAGATCTCTGGTTAATTTTCTAAAAGTGCCTCAAATGCCCCCAAAATAAAGGGTCTTATAGTTTTTTATGAAAAAAAAAAATAAGCATTTTTTTTATCCATAAAAAACTACTGCACTAGGCAATTTTTAGTGGTAAAAAGTGGTCGGTGCAGGGTGTTAGAAAAAAATAGTGCCTTACATTGTGGTCTATGGGAACTGTGTGTTCCCAGTAAATATATATGAATATGCTTATATACAAATATATTTACATTTGCTGCCCATCACTGCGTGAGTTACCCACTTCACTGCGCTAGTTCTCATGTCATGTTTGAGGGTATTGGTGCCTATGGAAACGTGCTCTCGTAGGCGTAATGCTTCCATGCAATTACACTTTACTTGTAATACCAGTGCATGATTGCGTGCGCTGGTATTACTAAGTTGAGTGCAAATATCGCTTTCGCGGAAGAGATATTTTGTGCTCAATTTGTAATCTAGCCCTTATTCAGGACAGCAACATGACTTTAAAAAATAATAAAAAACTGAAATAAATTCTAAAATGACCTCTTTTTAAAAAAAAAAAAAAAAAGTTGAATAGAATGTACAGTACCTCTTGGTTTTGTTGAAGACATGGGCCTAAATTCTATCAGGTGAGCAAGGGGCCTCGTTGTAGAAGTGAGATCATGCATAAATTCATTGAGCAGCACTTCCTCGATATTATGCACAGTTTTGTTATTAGGCATTCTTTCCATTAACATCTGTAGTTTCATGAAGTACCCAATACATGATATCTAACAAATGAGAAGCTCTTGAAAATTACAAAAACAATAATTACAACCGCAAAGGGAACATACTTGCTGAACACTTTGGGCCAGATTACAAGTAGAGCGCAAACATTTGCACGCAAGCGCTAAGGTGTTTATTGCAGATGTTTGTGCTCGTCGGTTCATTGCTCGTATTATGAGTTTAAAGTAAACACGATCGCTTGAGTGCAATCATGATTTAAACTAGAATGATTACTGCAACTTCAGAGCTCTGGTTAACTTTTTCACAAAAAACTAAAATGTTGCACAAAACACAAACAAATACATTACAAAGTATAGTTACACTCATAATAACACTATCTAATAACAATTTAATTATTAATTTATTTTTCTTTCTCCATTGACTTCTATGGGGGGAATATGTGAATGTGCATGCAATATTGTAAGTTCGGCTTAATTCTAGCGCAATTAATGCTCAAGATGGAGCGTTAATTAGCGATCCACTTGTGATCTGTTCCTTTATATTTGTAATTGTAAAATATTTGCACGTCTCATTTTAAATGGTAAAGTCGTCTCATTGGGTAGGACAAAACTGGTATCCAGGTTGGCTGGCATTCTGGAGAGTTCTGGAGATGTAGTTAAAATTTTTACCAACACCTCGGCCCAGCAGGCGGAACTAAAAAAACATAATTTATGTAAGAACTTACCTGATAAATTCATTTCTTTCATATTGGCAAGAGTCCATGAGCTAGTGACATATGGGATATACAATCCTACCAGGAGGGGCAAAGTTTCCCAAACCTCAAAATGCCTATAAATACACCTCTCACCACACCCACAATTCAGTTTAGCAAATAGCCAAGCAGTGGGGTGATAAAGAAAGGAGTAGAAAGCATCAACAAAGGAAATTTGGAAATAATTGTGTTTTATACAAAAAATTATAACCACCATAAAAAGGGTGGGCCTCATGGACTCTTGCCAATATGAAAGAAATTAATTTATCAGGTAAGTTCTTACATAAATTATGTTTTCTTTCATGTAATTGGCAAGTCCATGAGCTAGTGACATATGGGATATCAATACCCAAGATGTGGATCTTCCACTCAAGAGTCAGTAGAGAGGGAGGGAATAAAAATAAAAACAGCCATATTCTGCTGAAAAAATTAATCCACAACCCAAAAAAATAAGTTTATTTTCATTTTTGAAAGAAAAAAACTTAAATCAAAAGCAGAAGAATCAAACTGAAACAGCTGCCTGAAGAACTTTTCTACCAAAAACTGCTTCCGAAGAAGCAAATACATCAAAACGGTAGAATTTAGTAAATGTATGCAAAGAGGACCAAGTTGCCGCTTTGCAAATCTGATCAACTGAAGCTTCATTTTTAAAAGCCCACGAAGTGGAGACTGATCTAGTAGAATGAGCTGTAATTCTCTGAGGCGGGGCCTGACCCGACTCCAAATAAGCTTGATGAGTCAAAAGTTTCAACCAAGAAGCCAAGGAAATAGCAGAAGCTTTCTGACCTTTCCTAGGACCAGAAAATAAAACAAATAGACTGGAAGTCCTCCTGAAATCTTTAGTAGCTTCCACATAATATTTCAAAGTTCTTACCACATCCAAAGAATGTAAGGATCTCTCCGAAGAATTCTTAGGATTAGGACATAAGGAAGGGACAACAATTTCTCTACTAATGTTGTTAGAATTCACAACCTTAGGTAAAAATTGAAAAGAAGTCCGCAAAACTGCCTTATCCTGATGAAAAATCAGAAAAGGAGACTCACAAGAAAGAGCAGATAACTCAGAAACTCTTCTAGCAGAAGAGATGGCCAAAAGAAACAAAACTTTCCAAGAAAGTAGTTTAATGTCTAAAGAATGCATAGGTTCAAATGGAGGAGCCTGTAAAGCTTTCAGAACCAAATTAAGACTCCAAGGAGGAGAAATTGACTTAATTACAGGCTTAATATGAATTAAAGCCTGTACAAAACAGTGAATAT